>NC_069499.1:32346551-32386551 GCF_027579735.1 Bombina bombina | reverse complement strand
CACCACCAGCTCTACAAGCCTAAATACTGGTGCACGTGCCATCCTAGCATATATACATATGCCGCTGAAAAACACTAATACCATTTACGAGAAGCATTTTTACTAATGGAAGTATATTGCAAAGCTGCTTCTATTTATCCCTTTAATGGCTGCAGATGAGCAGTTTTCAATGTTGATACATCTTTTATAGACAGTAAAAATATTTTTTATTGTTTCAGTGAAAATGGCTCTATACGTAAGGGACAGTCTAGTCAGACTTTCATGATTCAGATAGGGCATGTCATTTTAAACAACTATCCAATTTACTTTTATCATCAATTTTGCTTAGTTCTCTTTGTATCCTTAGTTGAAAGCTAAACCAAGGTAGGTATATATTCTAATTTCCTAGCAATTGATGGCCCCCCTCTTATCTCAATGCAATTTAGATAACATTGTGCTCACGCCCAAAGAGTTATCTAGGAGTCAGCACTGATTGGCTAAAATTCAAGTCTGTTAAAAGAACTGAGATAAGGGGGCAGTCTGCAGAGGCTTAGATACAAGGTAATCACAGAGGTAAAAAGTATATTAATATAACTGAGATAAGGGGGCAGTCTGCAGAGGCTTAGATACAAGGTAATCACAGAGGTAAAAAGTATATTAATATAACTGAGATAAGGGGGCAGTCTGCAGAGGGTTAGATACAAGGTAATCACAGAGGTAAACAGTATATTAATATAACTGAGATAAGGAGCAGTCTGCAGAGGCTTAGATACAAGGTAATCACAGAGGTAAAAAGTGTATTAATATAACTGAGATAAGGGGGCAGTCTGCAGAGGTTTAGATACAAGGTAATCACAGAGGTAAAAAGTATATTAATATAACTGAGATAAGGGGGCAGTCTGCATAGGCTTAGCTACAAGGTAATCACAGAGGTAAAAAGTGTATTAATATAACTGAGATAAGGAGCAGTCTGCAGAGACTTAGATACAAGGTAATCACAGAGGTAAAAAGTGTATTAATATAACTGAGATAAGGAGCAGTCTGCAGAGACTTAGATACAAGGTAATCACAGAGGTAAAAAGTGTATTAATATAACAGTGTTGGTTATGCAAAACTGAGGAATGGGTTATAATGGGATTATCTATCTTTTTAAACAATAACAATTCTGGTATAGACTGTCCCTTTATCGCATGCCAGTCCTGTTTTACTAATTACAAATTCTCAATACTTCCACAGCTAAAAGAATAGACAACCCCCAGACAGCACTTTCTAACTTATCATTGAATACCTCAAAAATGTTCAAATGCAACATTTCTTTTGCTCATGTGAAAACAAAACACCTCTGACATTACCCAGCATATTGGATGCCATTAGGAACCAACATCACCAGAAATATACAAACAACACCTGCTCAATAAATTAAAGTTAAAAAAATAATAATAAGCACGTGCACTGACAAATTAGTTTGCTTTAGAATGGGAGTTTGTTACAAGTAATTGCTAATCCACCCGCTCATTTGTGTGCGCTTTCATCACATCAGATACCATGATGAGCTAATGGAGTATACGCTCCCTGGGAGTATATATAGACGCAGAATTACACGGCCGCAGTTTCATCTGAAGGAACTAAAACTTCACTCACTTAACAGCTGCTAAGGTTCATTAACTTGAACCATCATGGAAGAAAAATCCTTTTAAGATCTTTCAACTTTTTTAAAAGGCAGAAAACCCCCCAATAAACTGGTAGCCTGGCTATTGATAGGGAATTGCTAAAGGCACCATGGGTGGCACTGGCTGATATATGGGAAACAGATGGAATTTGTTTGGTGATTGAACCAGGCTTTGTATTTACTGCCAAATTACTCCAGCAATGCAAAGCAATTAAAAAACAATAATTGTACATGATAGCAGAACCCATACAACAACCAGAAACATATGTACAACTGAGACCCCACTCATTTATATAGGGAGCATTTCATGGGTCCAAAACAGAGAGAAACAAACCATACAAAAGAGCACATAACATAGATTACAGTTTATTAGAATGTTAAATGGACATGAAACACAATTTTTTTCTTTCATGATTCAATATACAATTTTAAACAACTTTCCAATTTATTTCTATTATCAATTTTGCTTCATTCTCTTGTTTTTATTGAAAGAAGCAGCAATGCCCTACTGGGAGCTAGCTGAACACATCAGTAAGCCAATGATAACAGGTATTTATGTGCAGCCACCAATCAGCAGCTAGCTCCCTGCTTCTGAGCCTACCTAGGTATTCTTTTCAACAAAGGGTACAAAAAGAACCAAGCAAATTAGATAACAGAAGTAAATTGGAAAGTTGTTTAATATTGTATGCTCTTTTTGAATCATATAAGACAATTTTTGGGTTTCATGTCCCTTTAAATATAAACTTTACTGTGAAAATACTGACAGCTTGTGTTTTCACTTAAGGACAATATTTGTTTATGTTGGCAGTGCCAATTAGGTGCTCTCATGCCCTCTTTATTTTGTTACCTGGTTCTACCTGTGTTGCTATCCCTGGTACCTGGTTCTACCTGGGTTTGTAAGCCCTAGTATCTGGTTCCACCTGTGTTGCTAACCCTGATATCTGGTTCCACCTGGGTTTGTAAGCCCTAGTACCTGGTTCCACCTGTGTTGCTAACCCTGATATCTGGTTCCACCTGGGTTTGTAAGCCCTAGTACCTGGTTCCACCTGTGTTTCTAACCCTGATATCTGGTTCCACCTGGGTTTGTAAGCCCTAGTACCTGGTTCCACCTGTGTTGCTAACCCTGATATCTGGTTCCACCTGGGTTTTGTAAGCCCTAGTACCTGGTTCCACCTGTGTTGCTAGCCCTGGTACCTGGTTCTACCTGGGTTTGCAAGCCCTAGTACCTGGTTCCACCTGTGTTGCTAACCCTGGTACCTGGTTCTACCTGGGTTTGTAAGCCCTAGCACCTGGTTCTACCTGTGTTGCTATCCATGGTACCTGGTTCTACCTATGCTGCTAACCGTATTACCTGGTTCCACCTGTGTTGCTAACCATTTTACCTGGTTCCACCTGTGTTGCTAACCATTTTACCTGGTTCCATCTGTGTTCCTAACCCTGGTACCTGGTTCCACTTATGTTGCTAACTGTGGTACCTGGTTCTACCTGAGTTGCTAAACCTGGTATCTGTTTCTACCTAGGTTGGTAAGCCCTAGTACCTGGTTCTACCTGGGTTGGTAAGCCCTGGTATCTGTTTCATTTTCAATATGTCTGAATTCCTGTGCAAAACCATCCTATGACAGGGGTATATTTATTAATGTGCAAGGGGACATGATACGATGTAGCGTATCATGTCCGCTGCACATCGATAAATGCCGACAGAATAAGCTGTCTGCATTTATCATTGCACCAGCAGTTCTTGTGAACTGCTTGTGCAATACCGCCCCCTGCAGATTTGCGGCCAGGGGGTGTCAATCAACCCGATCATATTCAATCGGGTTGATTTCTGTCCAGGGCATCAGAGCAGGCAGACAAGTTATGGAGCAGCGGTCATTAGAAGGCTCGCAAACAAGGGGCATCAAGCTACATACGGAGCTTGATAAATCGGCCCCCTAGTAAACTCTCCCCTTTAAATAATCAGATTTTTCTGTGAGCTAAAGGTTTGAATTGTTGTCCAATCAGTGCTCTCCCCATATGGCCCTTTTGATGTAGCTAGAGCGCTGATTGGTGAACAATACAAACCTTTAGCTGACAGAAAAATTTACTTTTGAAGTTGGCGGAGGAAAAAGTAAGTTATAGCGCATCTTCGTTACAACTAATGAATTAAACACCATCTAAAATGTCACTAACATTACGGATCTGTTTATAAAAAGGGGATCGTTCACCATCACTATTAAGACAGATAGTGTGAACCTGGTTTCCTTTTCAAAGGCATTTCCAACAAACAGAAGAGTCGCAGTTTGAGTTTTTGTGAGCAAAGTAAATGTAAAATATATCGACAGTGAGTTGTTTTCACCTAACCATTAATATCAAGTCATGATGTGTGTGCAATTCACCCCGATTCATCGTATTATTAAAGGAAAATTCTAAAGCAAAAATCATTGTTACTGTTTCTATAAATTTTAAAAGCTGTTAAACAGACATTCATCATGAAAAAAAAAAAATATACCTAAACACACATATATATATATATATATATATATATATATATATATACAGTGTATATATATATATATATATATATATATATATATATATATATATATATATATATATACAGTATCCCTCAAAAGTGAGTACACCCTCACATTTTTGTAAATATTTTATTATATCTTTTCATGTGACAACACTGAAGAAATTACACTTTGTTACAATGTAAAGTAGTGAGTGTACAGTCTGTATAACAGTGTAAATTTGCTGTCCTTTTAAAATAGCTCAACACACAGCCATTAATGTCTAAACCGTTGGCAACAAAAGTGAGTACACCCCTAAGTGGAAATGTCCAAATTGGGCCCAAAGTGTCAATATTTTGTGTGGCCCCCATTATTTTCCAGCACTGCCTTAACCCTCTTGGGCATGGAATTCACCAGAGCTTCACAGGATGCCACTGGAGTCCTCTTCCACTCCTTCATGGCGACATCATGGAGCTGGTGGATGTTAGAGACCTTGCTCTCCCCCACCTTCCATTTGAGGATGCCCCACACATGCTCAATAGGGTTTAGGTCTGGAGACATGCTTGGCCAGTCCATCCCCTTTACCCTCAGCTTCTTTAGCAAGGCAGTGGTCGTCTTGGAGGTGTGTTTGGGGTCGTTATCATGTTGGAATATACTGCCCTGTCGCCCAGTCTCCGAAGGGAGGGGATGAGGCTCTGCTTCAGTATGTCACAGTACATGTTGGCATTCATGGTTCCCTTAATGAACTGTAGCTCCCCAGTGCTGGCAGCATTCATGCAGGCCCAGACCATGACACTCCCACCACTATGCTTGACTGTAGGCAAGGCACACTTGTCTTTGTACCCCCAACCTGGTTGCCGCTACTACACGCTTGACACCATCTGAACCAAATAAGTTTATCTTGGTCTCATCGGACCACAGGACATGGTTCCAGTAATCCATTTCCTTAGTCTGCTTGTGTTAAGGAAACTGTTTGCGGGCTTTCTTGTGCATCATCTTTAGAAGAGGCTTCCTTCTGGGACGACAGCCATGCAGATCAGTTTGATGCAGTGTGCGGCATATGGTCTGAGCACTGACAGGCTGACCCCTCACCCCTTCAACCTCTGCAGCAATGCTGGCAGCACTCATACATCTATTTCCCAAAGGCAACCTCTGGATATGACGCTGAGCACGTGCACTCAACTTCTTTGGTCGACCATGGCGAGGTCTGTTCTTAGTGGAACCTGTCCTGTGAAACCGCTGTATGGTCTTGCCCACTGTGCTGCAGCTCAGTTTCAGGGTCTTGGCAATCTTCTTATAGCCTAGGCCATCTTTATGTAGAGCAACAATTCTTTTATTCAGAATTCTTTGCCATGAGGTGCCATGTTGAACTTCCAGTGACCAGTATGAGAGAGTGTGAGAGCGATAACACCAAATTTAACACACCTGCTCCCCATTCACACCTGAGACCTTGTAACACTAACGAGTCACATGACACCGGGAGGGAAAATGGCTAATTGGGCCCAATTTGGACATTTCCACTTAGAGGTGTACTCACTTTTGTTTAGACATTAATTGCTGTGTGTTGAGTTATTTTGAAGGGACAGCAAATTTACACTGTTATATAGGCTGTACACTCACTACTTTATATTGTAGCAAAGTGTCATTTCTTCAGTGTTGTCACATGAAAAGATATAATAAAATATTTACAAAAATGGGAGGGGTGTACACACTTTTGTGGGATACTGTATATATATATACAGGGAGTGCAGAATTATTAGGCAAGTTGTATTTTTGAGGATTAATTTTATTATTGAACAACAACCATGTTCTCAATGAACCCAAAAAACTCATTAATATCAAAGCTGAATAGTTTTGGAAGTAGTTTTTAGTTTGTTTTTAGTTATAGCTATTTTAGGGGGATATCTGTGTGTGCAGGTGACTATTACTGTGCATAATTATTAGGCAACTTAACAAAAAACAAATATATACCCATTTCAATTATTTATTTTTACCAGTGAAACCAATATAACATCTCAACATTCACAAATATACATTTCTGACATTCAAAAACAAAACAAAAACAAATCAGTGACCAATATAGCCACCTTTCTTTGCAAGGACACTCAAAAGCCTGCCATCCATGGATTCTGTCAGTGTTTTGATCTGTTCACCATCAACATTGCGTGCAGCAGCAACCACAGCCTCCCAGACACTGTTCAGAGAGGTGTACTGTTTTCCCTCCTTGTAAATCTCACATTTGATGATGGACCACAGGTTCTCAATGGGGTTCAGATCAGGTGAACAAGGAGGCCATGTCATTAGATTTTCTTCTTTTATACCCTTTCTTGCCAGCCACGCTGTGGAGTACTTGGACGCGTGTGATGGAGCATTGTCCTGCATGAAAATCATGTTTTTCTTGAAGGATGCAGACTTCTTCCTGTACCACTGCTTGAAGAAGGTGTCTTCCAGAAACTGGCAGTAGGACTGGGAGTTGAGCTTGACTCCACCCTCAACCCGAATAGGCCCCACAAGCTCATCTTTGATGATACCAGCCCAAACCAGTACTCCACCTCCACCTTGCTGGCGTCTGAGTCGGACTGGAGCTCTCTGCCCTTTACCAATCCAGCCACGGGCCCATCCATCTGGCCCATCAAGACTCACTCTCATTTCATCAGTCCATAAAACCTTAGAAAAATCAGTCTTGAGATATTTCTTGGCCCAGTCTTGACGTTTCAGCTTGTGTGTCTTGTTCAGTGGTGGTCGTCTTTCAGCCTTTCTTACCTTGGCCATGTCTCTGAGTATTGCACACCTTGTGCTTTTGGGCACTCCAGTGATGTTGCAGCTCTGAAATATGGCCAAACTGGTGGCAAGTGGCATCTTGGCAGCTGCACGCTTGACTTTTCTCAGTTCATGGGCAGTTATTTTGCGCCTTGGTTTTTCCACACGCTTCTTGCGACCCTGTTGACTATTTTGAATGAAACGCTTGATTGTTCGATGATCACGCTTCAGAAGCTTTGCAATTTTAAGAGTGCTGCATCCCTCTGCAAGATATCTCACTATTTTTGACTTTTCTGAGCCTGTCAAGTCCTTCTTTTGACCCATTTTGCCAAAGGAAAGGAAGTTGCCTAATAATTATGCACACCTGATATAGGGTGTTGATGTCATTAGACCACACCCCTTCTCATTACAGAGATGCACATCACCTAATATGCTTAATTGGTAGTAGGCTTTCGAGCCTATACAGCTTGGAGTAAGACAACATGCATAAAGAGGATGATGTGGTCAAAATACTCATTTGCCTAATAATTCTGCACTCCCTGTATATATATATATATATATATATATATATATATATATATATATATATATATATATATATATATATATATATATATATATATATATATACACACACACATATATATACACACACATATATATATATATATACACACACACACACACACACACACATATATATATATATATACACACACACACATATATATACACACACACATATTATAAATACACACACACATATATATATATACATACGCACACATATACTGTATGTATGTATATATATATATATATATATATATATATATATATATATATATATATATATATATATATATATATATATATACTGTATATATATATATATATATATATATAACACACAGAGAAAGTTCAGCACTCACAAGCTCTCAGCTAAGATTAAAAGCAAAAATGCAAGGGTTAGTTACCGCATATGGCCAAATGGGACAAGACCAGGTACCATGTCAAGGTCCCTTCATAATCCTGGGTCCCTAAACCAGCCAAACAATGCAAGCTATCAATCAAACAAACTGGGAACAAGTCAATGGTGCACAGGTTTATGTAATCACCCTAGACATATACAAAACACGGAAGGGGACTGCACTCTCAGACTGGACTGGGTACACATCCCATGACCCTGCAACATGCTCAGCCCTGGGTGCTCAATGGCACTCACAGGAAGCTGTGCTGTCCCCAGAGTTACGGGCAGGTAACCCCAGACAGGTCTGGGTGCAAGGCCCATAAGGAAAATTACAAAACAAAATAATACAACACACAGAGAAAGTTCAGCACTCACAAGCTCTAAGCTAAGATTAAAAGCAAAAATGGAAGGGTTAGTTACCGCATCTGGCCAAATGGGACAAGCACAGATACCATTTAGCTGTCATTAGTGATAACAGAAAATGAAGTTAATACATAGAACTGACTTCCAGCAGCAATGTCAGGAAAAAATGACAAATTAAAAGGGACAATAAAATAATAAAGCAATCACTGTGTGTCATGTTGCAGGGTGGATGTTCTGGATCCTTCACCTCTATGAGGTGAAGCAACAATTTTAGAGTTAAATTATAGAATAAGAGGACAAAATAAATCATGAAATTGTATAGATATTTATAATATATAATTAACATCTTACAAGGGAACACATGAGTGTACCGTTCCTTTTAATAAACCATAATACTAGAAAAAGGATTTTGTCTTGATAAAGTTGACAGACAGTATTGTATAAAACAGGATATTCCAGGGATCACAGCTGTTTAAAGGATACAGTGATCACTGCTGTAAAGTCAGCTGGTACCTGTGGCTTCAGGTTTAGTGGCAGCGTCACCGCTGTGTGTGTCTATCTCCTGTGTGTAAAGGGGCAGATAATGCTCTACTGGTTACAGGTTAAAAGGGCAACTACTGTCGTTACAAGCCTGTGAAATACGAATGTAGACGTTCACAAATGGGGAGAGAATGTTTTTCCCATCTGTAGATCTGATCACAGCAGCTATAAACCACAAAGACGTCACCTAATAAGTATTAACCCCATGACTGCTAGCAGGCTGCAACTGAAAGCATCTGAGCCTTGGGGATATATGTAATCCAACTTGTAAACCTAATTATTTTATTCAGCTCTCAAAGATGTGTTTAATTTGTCAAACTGATTAATCAGAGCAAACACATACACACTAACACACACGCAGATACACACTCATATATATACAGGGAGTGCAGAATTATTAGGCAAATGAGTATTTTGACCACATCATCCTCTTTATGCATGTTGTCTTACTCCAAGCTGTATAGGCTTGAAAGCCTACTACCAATTAAGCATATTAGGTGATGTGCATCTCTGTAATGAGAAGGGGTGTGGTCTAATGACATCAACACCCTATATCAGGTGTGCATACTTATTAGGCAACTTCCTTTCCTTTGGCAAAATGGGTCAAAAGAAGGACTTGACAGGCTCAGAAAAGTCAAAAATAGTGAGATATCTTGCAGAGGGATGCAGCACTCTTAAAATTGCAAAGCTTCTTAAGCGTGATCATCGAACAATCAAGCATTTCATTCAAAATAGTCAACAGGGTCGCAAGAAGCGTGTGGAAAAACCAAGGCGCAAAATAACTGCCCATGAACTGAGAAAAGTCAAGCGTGCAGCTGCCAAGATGCCACTTGCCACCAGTTTGGCCATATTTCAGAGCTGCAACATCACTGGAGTGCCCAAAAGCACAAGGTGTGCAATACTCAGAGACATGGCCAAGGTAAGAAAGGCTGAAAGACGACCACCACTGAACAAGACACACAAGTTGAAACGTCAAGACTGGGCCAAGAAATATCTCAAGACTGATTTTTCTAAGGTTTTATGGACTGATGAAATGAGAGTGAGTCTTGATGGGCCAGATGGATGGGCCCGTGGCTGGATTGGTAAAGGGCAGAGAGCTCCAGTCCGACTCAGACGCCAGCAAGGTGGAGGTGGAGTACTGGTTTGGGCTGGTATCATCAAAGATGAGCTTGTGGGGCCTTTTCGGGTTGAGGATGGAGTCAAGCTCAACTCCCAGTCCTACTGCCAGTTTCTGGAAGACACCTTCTTCAAGCAGTGGTAAAGGAAGAAGTCTGCATCCTTCAAGAAAAACATGATTTTCATGCAGGACAATGCTCCATCACACGCGTCCAAGTACTCCACAGCGTGGCTGGCAAGAAAGGGTATAAAAGAAGAAAATCTAATGACATGGCCTCCTTGTTCACCTGATCTGAACCCCATTGAGAACCTGTGGTCCATCATCAAATGTGAGATTTACAAGGAGGGAAAACAGTACACCTCTCTGAACAGTGTCTGGGAGGCTGTGGTTGCTGCTGCACGCAATGTTGATGGTGAACAGATCAAAACACTGACAGAATCCATGGATGGCAGGCTTTTGAGTGTCCTTGCAAAGAAAGGTGGCTATATTGGTCACTGATTTGTTTTTGTTTTGTTTTTGAATGTCAGAAATGTATATTTGTGAATGTTGAGATGTTATATTGGTTTCACTGGTAAAAATAAATAATTGAAATGGGTATATATTTGTTTTTTGTTAAGTTGCCTAATAATTATGCACAGTAATAGTCACCTGCATACACAGATATCCCCCTAAAATAGCTATAACTAAAAACAAACTAAAAACTACTTCCAAAACTATTCAGCTTTGTTATTAATGAGTTTTTTTGGGTTCATTGAGAACATGGTTGTTGTTCAATAATAAAATTAATCCTCAAAAATACAACTTGCCTAATAATTCTGCACTCCCTGTATATATATATATATATATATATATATATATATATATATATATATACATAAACACACTCATATATATATATATATATACATAGACACTCACACATACATAAACACACACATATACATAAACACTCACACACGCATACATAAACACTCACACACACGCATACATAAACACTCACACACACACATACATAAACACTCACACATACATAAACACACACACATACATAAACACACACACATACATAAACACACACACATACATAAACACTCACACACAAACATACATAAACACTCACATACACTCCACACACATACATATACACACTCACATACACACTCACACACATACATAAACACTCACACATACATAAACACTCACACACACACATACATAAACACTCACATACACATTCACACACATACATACACACACATATATATATATATATATATATATATATACACATACATACATATATACACATGCATACTCACACACATACATACTCACACACACAATACTCACTCAAACACACACACACATATACACACTCATATGTATACATAAACACTCACACAAACACACACATACATAAACACTCACACACTCACATACATATACACACTCACATACAGACTCACACACATACATAAACACGCACACACATACATAAACACTCACACACTCACATACATATACACACTCACACACACACACACATACATAAACACTTTAGTTAGTGTTGGCGATGTGGGGGGATGGCAGTTTAGGGGTTAATAGCTTAATTTAGTGTTTTATTTAGTGTTGGCGACGTGGGGGCTGGCGGTTTAGATAAACAATGAAAAATTCAGAATAATAATAATAAAGAATGGTTCTGAAAATTTGGAAACTGATTTATTAGTTTTTCGGATTTTAGTTATGGTGCTGATTTGGAAATTAAGATTCATCCGAATCTCCGAAACGGCCAAAATTCATCCGAAACTAATTGCACATGTCTAGTAGGCATATCATTATCCAAGTCTACCAGAAACAGAAGACTTTATGAGAACAAATACAGAGTGTTTGCCACAAGGTGCAAACCATTCATAAGCCTCAAGAATAGAAAGGCCAGATTAGACTTTGCCAAAAAATATCTTAAAAAGCTAGCCCAGTTCTGGAACAGCATTCTTTGGACAGATGAATCTAAGATCAACCTGTACCAGAATGATGGGAAGAAAAAAGTATGGAGAAGGCTTGGAACGGCTCATGATCTGAGGCATATCACATCATCTGTAAAACACGGTGGAGGCAGTGTGATGGCATGGGCATGCATGGCTTCCAATGGCCCTGGGTCACTAATGTTTATTGATGTGACAGAAGCAGCCGGATGAATTCTTAAGTGTATAGGGATATATTGTCTGCTCAGAGTCAGACAAATTCAGTGAAGTTGATTGGACGGCGCTTCACTTTAGAGATGGACAATGACCCAAAACATACTGCGAAAGCAACCCAGGAGGTTTTAAAGGCAAAGGAATATTCTGCAATGACTGAGCCCATCACCTGATCTCAACCCGAGCGAGTGTGCATTTCACTTGCTGAACACAAAACTTAAGGCAGAAAGACCCACAAACAAACAACAACTGAAGACAGCTGCTGTAAAAGCCTGGCAAAGCATAAAAAATGAGGAAACCCAGCATTTGGTGATGTCCATGCGTTCCAGACTTCAAGCAGTCATTGCCGGCAAAGGATTCTCAACAAAGTATTAAATATGAAAATTTTATTTATGATTGTGTTAATTTGAGCCTCTGAAATAAGGGGACTGTGTATGAAAATGGAGGTAAATCCTAAACGTATCATACAATATTTTTATTCAACCCCTTGAATTAAAGATGAAAGTCTGCGCTTCAATTGTATCTCGGTTGTTTCATTTCAAATCCATTATGGTGGCGTACAGAGCAATTATTATGAAAATTGTGTCAGTGCCCAATTATTTACGGACCAAACTTTACATACACACACATAGATACACACATACGTACATACACGCTCAAACACATACGGGGAGTGCAGAATTATTAGGCAAATGAGTATTTTGACCACATCATCCTCTTTATGCATGTTGTCTTACTCCAAGCTGTATAGGCTCGAAAGCCTACTACCAATTAAGCATATTAGGTGATGTGCATCTCTGTAATGAGAAGGGGTGTGGTCTAATGACATCAACACCCTATATCAGGTGTGCATAATTATTAGGCAACTTCCTTTCCTTTGGCAAAATGGGTCAAAAGAAGGACTTGACAGGCTCAGAAAAGTCAAAAATAGTGAGATATCTTGCAGAGGGATGCAGCACTCTTAAAATTGCAAAGCTTCTGAAGCGTGATCATCGAACAATCAAGCGTTTCATTCAAAATAGTCAACAGGGTCGCAAGAAGCGTGTGGAAAAACCAAGGCGCAAAATAACTGCCCATGAACTGAGAAAAGTCAAGCGTGCAGCTGCCAAGATGCCACTTGCCACCAGTTTGGCCATATTTCAGAGCTGCAACATCACTGGAGTGCCCAAAAGCACAAGGTGTGCAATACTCAGAGACATGGCCAAGGTAAGAAAGGCTGAAAGACGACCACCCCTGAACAAGACACACAAGCTGAAACGTCAAGACTGGGCCAAGAAATATCTCAAGACTGATTTTTCTAAGGTTTTATGGACTGATGAAATGAGAGTGAGTCTTGATGGGCCAGATGGATGGGCCCGTGGCTGGATTGGTAAAGGGCAGAGAGCTCCAGTCCGACTCAGACGCCAGCAAGGTGGAGGTGGAGTACTGGTTTGGGCTGGTATCATCAAAGATGAGCTTGTGGGGCCTTTTCGGGTTGAGGATGGAGTCAAGCTCAACTCCCAGTCCTACTGCCAGTTTCTGGAAGACACCTTCTTCAAGCAGTGGTACAGGAAGAAGTCTGCATCCTTCAAGAAAAACATGATTTTCATGCAGGACAATGCTCCATGACAGGCGTCCAAGTACTCCACAGCGTGGCTGGCAAGAAAGGGTATAAAAGAAGAAAATCTAATGACATAGCCTCCTTGTTCACCTGATCTGAACCCCATTGAGAACCTGTGGTCCATCATCAAATGTGAGATTTACAAGGAGGGAAAACAGTACACCTCTCTGAACAGTGTCTGGGAGGCTGTGGTTGCTGCTGCACGCAATGTTGATGGTGAACAGATCAAAACACTGACAGAATCCATGGATGGCAGGCTTTTGAGTGTCCTTGCAAAGAAAGGTGGCTATATTGGTCACTGATTTGTTTTTGTTTTGTTTTTGAATGTCAGAAATGTATATTTGTGAATGTTGAGATGTTATATTGGTTTCACTGGTAAAAATAAATAATTGAAATGGGTATATATTTGTTTTTTGTTAAGTTGCCTAATAATTATGATATCCCCCTAAAATAGCTATAACTAAAAACAAACTAAAAACTACTTCCAAAACTATTCAGCTTTGATATTAATGAGTTTTTTGGGTTCATTTAGAACATGGTTGTTGTTCAATAATAAAATTAATCCTCAAAAATACAACTTGCCTAATAATTCTGCACTCCCTGTATATACATACATACACACATGTATACACACACAAACATACATACATTTAGACACCCATACATACAAACAAATACACACACATAGATACACACATACGTACATACACGCTCACACACATATATACATACATACACACATGTATACACACACAAACATACATACATTTAGACACCCATACATACACACACACACACACACATACATACATACACGCTCACACAAATATATACATACATACACACACACACATGTATACACACACAAACATACATACATTTAGACACCCATACACACACACACACACACACACATACATACACACACACACACACACATACACACACACACACATACATACACACACACATACATACACACACACACACACACACACACACATACAAACACATAGATTTCAAACACCATACAGATAAACCAAAGTTTCAGAGCATCATCAATTACTTCCTGTTCCAAAATGCAGAAGCCTTCAGTATTTGCCACTGGCAGCCGGGATTTGTTAGGATAGGTCAGAAGTCTGATACATCACAGCAAAAGCAGAGTTTTATTGGTTATGGCATCAATCCATTTATCTTCTATTCTCATTCAAATTCTATTCTCACATTTTCTTATGTAACTGAAAAAAATCACACAGACAACTAAAGGTCACATCAGACCCCAGTGTGGAACAGAGGACAAAAAACGATCCGTCCGTGTAAAAATAAAAATATCTTTATTTCCAAAGTTAAAAAAGCACAGAGTCCATGGTACAACGTCTGAGGGTGTAATGTGTCAGATAGGCGTACGCGTTTCGGTGGAAGCCGTAGTCATAGCCTAAACTATCTGGCACACAACACTTATTTAAATACTTAAAAAGACATTCATTGGTTAATCAATATCTCTAAAAAAACACACCCTCTAACAATTTAATACATACACCAGTGCTATCCAATACCTAAAAACCTAGATACATTTTAATACATCCTGTGCGCAACAATGCAATACAATCGCCTAGATTACGAGTATTGCGTTAGGAGCTGTGCGGTGCTAACGTGCAGTTTTTTCTCACCGCTCACTTACCTACAGCGCTGGTATTACGGCTTTTTACAAACCCGGCGTTAGCAGGCAAGAAGTGAGCGTAGAGCAAAATTGTGCTCCATACTGCACTCCAATACCAGCGCTGCTTAAGTGAGTGGTGAGCATAGTTGTACGTGCTCATGCACGATTTCCCCATAGACATCAATGGGGAGAGCCGGCTGAGAAAAAGTCTAACACCTGCCAAAAAGCAGCGTAAAGCTCAGTAACTCAGTCCCATTGATTCCTATGGGGAAACACATTTTATGTTTACACCTAACACCCTAACATGAACTCTGAGTCTAAACACCCCTAATCTTATACTTATTAACCCCTAATCTGCCGCCCCCAACATCGCCGACACCTACATTATACTTATTAACCCCTAATCTGCTGCACCCAACATTGCCGACACCTACATTATATTTATGAACCCCTAATCTCCCTCCCCCAATGTCACCGCAACCTACCTACATTTATTAACCCCTAATCTGCCGCCCCCAACGTCGCCGCCACTATATTATATTTATTAACCTCTCGATCTCTGAAGAAGCGCATGAGACATGCGCAAAACATGTCAGTTAGTTTAAGATGTCCTTGCTAAACTACTCTACTGATGAATAAAACTCTATTGCACTGGCTATCTATCCGGATGTGTCCTCTTTTTTCCTTTTTGTTTATATTTATTAACCCCTAAATCTAAGTCTAACCCTAACAGCCCCTATCAAATATAATTTAAATAAATCTAAATAAAATTAATATCATTACCTAAATTATTACTATTTAAAACGAAATACTTATCTATAAAATAAACCCTAAGCTGGCCACAATATAACTAATAGTTACATTGTAGCTAGCTTAGGGTTTATTTTTATTTTACAGGCAAGTTTGTATTTATTTTAACTAGGTAGAATAGTTACTAAATAGTTATTAACTATTTAATAACTACCTAGCAAAAATAAATACAAATTTACCTGTAAAATAAAGCCTAACCTAAGTTAAATAACCTAAGTTAAATAAATTCCCTACATTAAATACAATTAAATAAATTAAATAAATATTAGCTAAATTACAAAAACCCCCACTAAATTACAGAAAATAAAAGACAAATTGCAGATCTTTAAACTAATTACACCTAATCTAATAGCCCTATCAAAATAAAAAAAGCCCCCCCCCAAAATAAAAAAAAACCCTAGCCTAAACTAAACTATCAATAGTCCTTAAAAGGGCCTTTTGTGGGGCATTGCCCCAAAGAAATCAGCTCTTTTTACTGTAAAAAAAATGCAAACACCCCCCCAACAGTAAAACCCACCACCCACACAACCAACCCCCAAAATAAAAGCCAAACTAAAAAAAGCTAAACTCCCCATTGCCCGGAAAAGGGCATTTGGATGGGCATTGCCCTTAAAAGGGCATTTAGTTCTATTGCAGCCCAAAGCCCTAACCTAAAAAATAAACCCACCCAATACACCCTTAAAAAATCCTAACACTAACCCCCGAAGATTCACTTACCGGGAGAAGTCTTCATCCAAGCGTCAAGATGTCCTCAACGAAGCCGGCAGAAGTGGTCCTCCAGATGGGCAGAAGTAGTCCTCCAGACGGGCAGAAGTCTTCATCCAGATGGCATCTTCTATCTTCAGCCTTCAGGCGTGGAGCGGCTCCATCTTCATGACATCCGGCACGGAGCATCCTCTTCCAACGGCGTCTTCTTGCAGAATGAATATCTCTTTAAGTGACGTCATCCAAGATGGCATCCCTTAGATTCCGATTTGCTGATAGAATTCTATCAGCCAATCGGAATTAAGGTAGAAAAAATCCTATTGACTGATGCAATCAGCCAATAGGATTGAGCTGGCATTCTATTGGCTGAACAAGGGAGCCTACAAGCCGTTTTTCAAGGTAACTGTTGATCTGTTTGGAGGCACTGTGGTCATTGTGTCTGACTGTGGCAGGTAGCTAGCCGGTCAACTAGATGCTTGACATTTTGAGGAGATTGGATGTTTCACATAGACAATTTATCTATAACGGAGCATAACAAACGCTGCATGATGCGCGAAACCGGAAGTGATGGAGGAACGTACGCCACTTCCGGTTAGTTCCGGTATCGCTATGTAAGTACTAAATATATCTCGACCCAAAATGCTGAAGTGAAAGCTACAGGGGGCAGCAGACAGAATGACACAGTGAGTGAAAACAAAGTGTGAGTTAGACAAACGGCCAATACACATGTTGCCTGTATACGGAGGCACTTCTAACATATGACATCATATCCACCCATCCACTCACCTAATAGGAGGGGGATATATTTTTTCATACACAGGAAGCTGAGGATCTTTTGATACACAGGAAGTTAAGAGTTTTGGCGCCAAAAAAACACAGGAAGTAGCAATCAACATGTTATTACATACACTATATAAGGCTTAGAGGCATTGGCATACACTAGTCTTGATAAAGGCCTATGACCTAGGGCCGAAACGCGTCGACAGTATTGGTAAGCCTCATTTCAATTTGTAATATAAGAAATTTAGCACTATTGCACTATTGTGATATATCCTCTCAGGTTACTAGAAAGACACTTTCATTCAACACTTTAGAAGATTCTACACACCACAGAGAAGAGTTTCTATAAGGATATTTCTCATATTTTTGTTTTGTTTTATTCACTTTGATACTTATTTTTTTTCATTTTTTTCACTTGTTGGACACATTTATTAAGTTCTAAGTTTGTTAAGCTGTGTATAAACATGACATAAAACTAACTTTAGGTTACATGTATAAGCTGTATTATATAACATATAAATATTACCTGTCTGATTACTGTACTGTCTGTCTGAGGGTGCTGTGTATAAACATAATATAAAACTACCTTTAGGTTACATGTATAAGCTGTATTATATAACATAAATATTACTGTCTGATTACTGTACTGTCTGTCTGAGGGTACTGTGTATAAACATGATATAAAACTACCTTTAGGTTACATGTATAAGCTGTATTATATAACATATAAATATTACCTGTCTGATTACAGTACTGTCTGTCTGAGGGTGCTGTGTATAAACATGATATAAAACTACCTTTAGGTTACATGTATAAGCTGTATTATATAACATAAATATTACTGTCTGATTACTGTACTGTACTGTCTGTCTGAGGGTACTGTGTATAAACATGATATAAAACTACCTTTAGGTTACATGTATAAGCTGTATTATATAACATAAATATTACTGTCTGATTACTGTACTGTCTGTCTGAGGGTGCTATGTATAAACATGATATAAAACTACCTTTAGGTTACATGTATAAGCTGTATTATATAGCATATAAATATTACCTGTCTGATTACTGTACTGTCTGTCTGAGGGTGCTGTGTATAAACATGATATAAAACTACCTTTAGGTTACATGTATAAGCTGTATTATATAGCATATAAATATTACCTGTCTGATTACAGTACTGTACTGTCTGAGGGTGCTGTGTATAAACATGATATAAAACTACGTTTAGGTTACATGTATAAGCTCTATTATATAACATATAAATATTACTGTCTAATTACAGTACTGTACTGTCTGAGGGTGCTGTGTATAAACATGATATACAACTACCTTTAGGTTACATGTATAAGCTGTATTATATAACATATAAATATTACCTGTCTGATTGCAGTACTGTTTGTCTGAGGGTGCTGTGTATAAACATGATATAAAAATACCTTTAGGTTACATGTATAAGCTGTATTATATAACATATAAATATTGCTGTCTGATTACAGTACTGTACTGTCTGAGGGTGCTGTGTATAAACATAATATAAAACTATCTTTAGGTTACATGTATAAGCTGTATTATATAACAAATATTACTGTCTGATTACAGTACTGTCTGTCTGAGGGTGCTGTGTATAAACTGATATAAAACTACCTTTAGGTTACATGTATAAGCTGTATTATATAACATATAAATATTACTGTCTGATTACAGTACTGTCTGTCTGAGGGTGCTGTGTATAAACTGATATAAAACTACCTTTAGGTTACATGTATAAGCTGTATTATATAACCTATAAATATTACCTGTCTGATTACTGTACTGTACTGTCTGAGGGTGCTGTGTATAAACATGATATAAAACTACCTTTAGGTTACATGTATACGATGTATTATATAACATATACATATTACCTGTCTGATTACAGTACTGTCTGTCTGAGGATGCTGTGTATAAATATGATATAAAACTACCTTTAGGTTACATGTATAAGCTGTATTATATAACATATAAATATTACCTGTCTGATTAGAGTACTGTCTGTCTGAGGGTGCTGTGTATAAACATGATATCAAACTACCTTTAGGTTACATGTATAAGCTGTATTATATAACATATAAATATTGCCTGTCTGATTACAGTACTGTCTGTCTGAGGGTGTTATGTATAAACATGATATAAAACTACCTTTAGGTTACATGTATAAGCTGTATTATATAACATATAAATATTACCTGTCTGATTACAGTACTGTCTGTCTGAGGGTGCTGTGTATAAACATGATATAAAACTACCTTTAGGTTACATGTATAAGCTGTATTATATAACATATAAATATTACCTGTCTGATTACAGTACTGTCTGCCTGAGGGTACTGTATATAAACATGATATAAAACTACCTTTAGGTTACATGTATAAGCTGTATTATATAACATATAAATTTTACTGTCTGATTACAGTACTGTACTGTCTGTCTGAGGGTGCTGTGTATAAACATGATATAAAACTACCTTTAGGTTACATGTATAAGCTGTATTATATAACATATAAATATTACCTGTCTGATTACTGTACTGTCTGTCTGAGGGTGCTGTGTATAAACATGATATAAAACTACCTTTAGGTTACATGTATAAGCTGTATTATATAACATATAAATATTACCTGTCTGATTAGAGTAATGTCTGTCTGAGGGTGCTGTGTATAAACATGATATAAAACTACCTTTAGGTTACATGTATAAGCTGTATTATATAACATATAAATATTACTGTCTGATTACAGTACTGTCTGTCTGAGGGTGCTGTGTATAAACATGATATAAAACTACCTTTAGGTTACATGTATAAGTTGTATTATATAACATATAAATATTACCTGTCTGATTACAGTACTGTCTGTCTGAGGGTGCTGTGTATAAACATGATATAAAACTACCTTTAGGTTACATGTATAAGCTGTATTATGTAACATATAAATATTACTGTCTGATTACAGTACTGTACTGTCTGAGGGTGCTGTGTATAAACATGATATAAAACTACCTTTAGGTTACATGTATAAGCTGTATTATATAACATATAAATATTACTGTCTGATTACAGTACTGTACTGTCTGAGGGTGCTGTGTATAAACTGATATAAAACTACCTTTAGGTTACATGTATAAGCTGTATTATATAACATATAAATATTACTGTCTGATTACAGTACTGTACTGTCTGAGGGTGCTATGTATAAACATGATATAAAACTACCTTTAGGTTACATGTATAAGCTGTATTATATAACATATAAATATTACTGTCTGATTACAGTACTGTACTGTCAGAGGGTGCTGTGTATAAACATGATATAAATCTACCGTTAGGTAATATTTATACGTTATATAATACAGCTTATACATGTAACCTAACGGTAGATTTATATCATGTTTATACACAGTACCCTCAGACAGACAGTACTGTAATCAGACAGGTAATATTTATATGTTATATAATACAGCTTATACATGTAACATAAAGGTAGTTTTATATCATGTTTATATTCAGCACCCTCAGACAGACAGTACAGTAATCAGACAGGTAATATTTATATGTTATATAATACAGCTTATACATGTAACCTAAAGGTAGTTTTATAACATGTTTATATACAGCACCCTCAGACAGACAGTACAGTAATCAGACAGGTAATATTTATATGTTATATAATACAGCTTATACATGTAACCTAAAGGTAGTTTTATATCATGTTTATATACAGCACCCTCAGACAGACAGTACAGTACTGTAATCAGTCAGGTAATATTTATACGTTATATAATACAGCTTATACATGTAACCTGACTGATTACAGTACTGTCTGTCTGAGGGTGCTGTGTATAAACATGATATAAAACTACCTTTAGGTTACATGTATAAGCTGTATTGTATAACATATAAATATTACTGTCTGATTACAGTACTGTACTGTCTGAGGGTGCTATGTATAAACATGATAAAAAACTACCTTTAAGTTACATGTATAAGCTGTATTATATAACATATAAATATTACTGTCTGATTACAGTACTGTACTGTCTGAGGGTGCTGTGTATAAACATGATATAAAACTACCTTTAGATTACATGTATAAGCTGTATTATATAACATATAATATTACCTGTCTGATTACTGTACTATCTGAGGGTGCTGTGTATAAACATGATATAAAACTACCTTTAGGTTACATGTATAAGCTGTATTATATAACATATAAATATTACCTGTCTGATTAGAGTACTGTCTGTCTGAGGGTGCTGTGTATAAACATGATATAAACTACCTTTAGGTTACATGTATAAGCTGTATTATATAACATATAAATATTACTGTCTGATTACAGTACTGTACTGTCTGAGGGTGCTGTGTATAAACATGATATAAATCTACCGTTAGGTTACATGTATAAGCTGTATTATATAACGTATAAATATTACCTGACTGATTACAGTACTGTACTGTCTGAGGGTGTTGTGTATAAACATGATATAAAACTACCTTTAGGATACATGTATAAGCTGTATAATATAACATATAAATATTACTGTCTGATTACAGTACTGTACTGTCTGAGGGTGCTGTGTATAAACATGATATAAAACTACCTTTAGGTTACATGTATAAGCTGTATAATATAACATATAAATATTACCTGTCTGATTACAGTACTGTCTGTCTGAGGGTGCTGTGTATAAACATGATCTAAAACTACCTTTAGGTTACATGTATAAGCTGTATTATATAACATATAAATATTACCTGTCTGATTACAGTACTGTCTGTCTGAGGGTGCTGTGTATAAACATGATATAAAACTACCTTTAGGTTACATGTATAAGCTGTATTATATAACATATAAATATTACCTGTCTGATTACAGTACTGTACTGTCTGTCTGAGGGTGCTGTATATAAACATGATATAAAACTACCTTTAGGTTACATGTATAAGCTGTATTATATAACATATAAATATTACCTGTCTGATTACTGTACTGTCTGTCTGAGGGTGCTGTATATAAACATGTTATAAAACTACCTTTAGGTTACATGTATAAGCTGTATTATATAACATAAATATTACCTGTCTGATTACTGTACTGTCTGTCTGAGGGTGCTGAATATAAACATGATATAAAACTACCTTTATGTTACATGTATAAGCTGTATTATATAACATATAAATATTACCTGTCTGATTACAGTACTGTCTGTCTGAGGGTACTGTGTATAAACATGATATAAAACTACCTTTAGGTTAGATGTATAAGCTGTATTATATAATATATAAATATTACCTGTCTGATTACAGTACTGTCTGTCTGAGGGTGCTTTGTATAAACATGATATAAAACTATCTTTAGGTTACATGTATAAGCTGTATTATATAACATATAAATATTACCTGTCTGATTACTGTACTGTCTGTCTGTGTGAGGGTGCAGTGTATAAACATGATATAAAACTATCTTTAGGTTACATGTATAAGCTGTATTATATAACATATAAATATTACCTGTCTGATTACTGTACTGTACTGTCTGAGGGTGTTGTGTATAAACATGATATAAAACTACCTTTAGGTTACATGTATAAGCTGTATTATATAACATATAAATATTACCGTCTGATTACAGTACTGTCTGTCTGAGGGTGCTGTGTATAAACATGATATAAAACTACCTTTAGGTTACATGTATAAGCTGTATTATATAACATATAAATATTACCTGTCTGATTACTGTACTGTCTGTCAGAGGGTGCTGTGTATAAACATGATATAAAACTACCTTTAGATTACATGTATAAGCTGTATTATATAACATATAAATATTACCTGTCTGATTACTGTACTGTCTGTCTGAGGGTGCTGTGTATAAACATGATATAAAACTACCTTTAGATTACATGTATAAGCTGTATTATATAACATATAAATATTACCTGTCTGATTACAGTACTGTCTGTCTGAGGGTGCTGTGTATAAACATTATATAAAATACCTTTAGGTTACATGTATAAGCTGTATAATATAACATAAATATTACTGTCTGATTACTGTACTATCTGTCTAAGGGTGCTGTGTATAAACATTATATAAAATACCTTTAGTTTACATGTATAAGCTGTATTAAATAACATATAAATATTACTGTCTGATTACTGTACTGTCTGTCTGAGGGTGCTGTGTATAAACATGATATAAAACTATCTTTAGGTTACATGTATAAGCTGTATTATATAACATATAAATATTACTGTCTGATTACTGTACTGTCTGTCTGAGGGTGCTATGTATAAACATGATATAAAACTACCTTTAGGTTAAATGTATAAGCTGTATAATATAACTTATAAATATTACTGTCTGATTACTGTACTGTCTGTCTGAGGGTGCTTTGTATAAACATGATATAAACTACCTTTAGGTTACATGTATAAGCTGTATTATATAACATATAAATATTACTGTCTGATTACTGTACTGTCTGTCTGAGGGTGCTGTGTATAAACATGATATAAAACTACCTTTAGATTACATGTATAAGCTGTATTATATAACATATAAATATTACCTGTCTGATTACTGTACTGTCTGTCTGAGGGTGCTGTGTATAAACATGATATAAAACTACCTTTAGGTTACATGTATAAGCTGTATTATATAACATATAAATATTACCTGTCTGATTACTATACTGTCTGTCTGAGGGTGCTGTGTATAAACATGATATAAAACTACCTTTAGATTACATGTATAAGCTGTATTATATAACATATACATATTACTGTACTATCTGTCTAAGGGTGCTGTGTATAAACATTATATAAAATACCTTTAGGTTACATGTATAAGCTGTATAATATAACATAAATATTACTGTCTGATTACTGTACTATCTGTCTAAGGGTGCTGTGTATAAACATTATATAAAATACCTTTAGGTTACATGTATAAGCTGTATTATATAACATATAAATATTACTGTCTGATTACAGTACTGTGTCTGAGGGTGCTGTGTATAAACATGATATAAAACTACCTTTAGGTTACATGTATAAGTTGTATTATATAACATATAAATATTACTGTCTGATTACTGTACTGTCTGTCTGAGGGTGCTGTGTATAAACATGATATAAAACTATCTTTAGGTTACATGTATAAGCTGTATTATATAACATATAAATATTACTGTCTGATTACTGTACTGTCTGTCTGAGGGTGCTATGTATAAACATGATATAAAACTACCTTTAGGTTACATGTATAAGCTGTATAATATAACTTATAAATATTACTGTCTGATTACTGTACTGTCTGTCTGAGGGTGCTGTGTATAAACATGATATAAACTACCTTTAGGTTACATGTATAAGCTGTATTATATAACATATAAATATTACTGTCTGATTACTGTACTGTACTGTCTGAGGGTGCTGTGTATAAACATGATATAAAACTACCTTTAGGTTACATGTATAAGCTGTATTATATAACATATAAATATTACTGTCTGATTACAGTACTGTCTGTCTGAGGGTGCTGTGTATAAATATGATATAAAACTACCTTTAGGTTACATGTATAAGCTGTATTATATAACATATAAATATTACTTGTCTGATTACAGTACTGTCTGTCTGAGGGTGCTGTGTATAAACATGATATAAAACTACCTTTAGGTTACATGTATAAGCTGTATTATATAACATATAAATATTACCTGTCTGATTACAGTACTGTACTGTCTGAGGGTGCTGTGTATAAACATGATATAAACTACCTTTAGGTTACATGTATAAGCTGTATTATATAACATATAAATATTACCTTTCTGATTACTGTACTGTCTGTCTGAGGGTGCTGTGTATAAACATGATATAAAACTACCTTTAGGTTACATGTATAAGCTGTATTATATAACATATAAATATTACCTGTCTGATTACAGTACTGTACTGTCTGAGGGTGCTGTGTATAAACATGATATAAAACTACCTTTAGATTACATGTATAAGCTGTATTATATAACATATACATATTACTGTCTGATTACTGTACTATCTGTCTAAGGGTGCTGTGTATAAACATTATATAAAATACCTTTAGGTTACATGTATAAGCTGTATTATATAACATATAAATATTACTGTCTGATTACAGTACTGTCTGTCTGAGGGTGCTGTGTATAAACATGATATAAAACTACCTTTAGGTTACATGTATAAGCTGTATTATATAACATATAAATATTACTGTCTGATTACTGTACTGTCTGTCTGAGGGTGCTGTGTATAAACATGATATAAAACTATCTTTAGGTTACATGTATAAGCTGTATTATATAACATATAAATATTACTGTCTGATAACTGTACTGTCTGTCTGAGGGTGCTGTGTATAAACATGATATAAAACTATCTTTAGGTTACATGTATAAGCTGTATTATATAACATATAAATATTACTGTCTGATTACTGTACTGTCTGTCTGAGGGTGCTGTGTATAAACATGATATAAAACTACCTTTAGGTTACATGTATAAGCTGTATAATATAACTTATAAATATTACTGTCTGATTACTGTACTGTACTGTCTGAGGGTGCTGTGTATAAACATGATATAAAACTACCTTTAGGTTACATGTATAAGCTGTATTATATAACATATAAATATTACTGTCTGATTACAGTACTGTCTGTCTGAGGGTGCTGTGTATAAATATGATATAAAACTACCTTTAGGTTACATGTATAAGCTGTATTATATAACATATAAATATTACTTGTCTGATTACAGTACTGTCTGTCTGAGGGTGCTGTGTATAAACATGATATAAAACTACCTTTAGGTTACATGTATAAGCTGTATTATATAACATATAAATATTACTGTCTGATTACTGTACTGTCTGTCTGAGGGTGCTGTGTATAAACATGATATAAAACTATCTTTAGGTTACATGTATAAGCTGTATTATATAACATATAAATATTACTGTCTGATTACTGTACTGTCTGTCTGAGGGTGCTATGTATAAACATGATATAAAACTACCTTTAGGTTAAATGTATAAGCTGTATAATATAACTTATAAATATTACTGTCTGATTACTGTACTGTCTGTCTGAGGGTGCTTTGTATAAACATGATATAAACTACCTTTAGGTTACATGTATAAGCTGTATTATATAACATATACATATTACTGTCTGATTACTGTACTGTCTGTCTGAGGGTACTGTGTATAAACATGATATAAAACTACCTTTAGATTACATGTATAAGCTGTATTATATAACATATAAATATTACCTGTCTGATTACTGTACTGTCTGTCTGAGGGTGCTGTGTATAAACATGATATAAAACTACCTTTAGGTTACATGTATAAGCTGTATTATATAACATATAAATATTACCTGTCTGATTACTATACTGTCTGTCTGAGGGTGCTGTGTATAAACATGATATAAAACTACCTTTAGATTACATGTATAAGCTGTATTATATAACATATACATATTACTGTACTATCTGTCTAAGGGTGCTGTGTATAAACATTATATAAAATACCTTTAGGTTACATGTATAAGCTGTATAATATAACATAAATATTACTGTCTGATTACTGTACTATCTGTCTAAGGGTGCTGTGTATAAACATTATATAAAACTACCTTTAGGTTATATGTATAAGCTGTATTATATAACATATAAATATTACCTGTCTGATTACAGTTCTGTCTGTCTGAGGGTGCTGTGTATAAACATGATATAAAACTACCTTTAGGTTATATGTATAAGCTGTATTATGTAACATATAAATATTACTGTCTGATTACAGTACTGTCTGAGGGTGCTGTGTATAAACATGATATAAAACTACCTTTAGGTTACATGTATAAGCTGTATTATATAACATATAAATATTACTGTCTGATTACAGTACTGTCTGTCTGAGGGTGCTGTGTATAAACATGATATAAAACTACCTTTAGGTTACATGTATAAGCTGTATTATATAATATATAAATATTACTGTCTGATTACAGTACTGTCTGTCTGAGGGTGCTGTGTATAAACATAATATAAAGCTACCTTTAGGTTACATGTATAAGCTGTATTATATAACATATAAATATTACTGTCTGATTACTGTCTGTCTGAGGGTGCTGTGTATAAACATGATATAAAACTACCTTTAGGTTACATTTATAAGCTGTATTATATAACATATAAATATTACCTGTCTGATTACAGTACTGTCTTTCTGAGGGTGCTGTGTATAAACATGATATAAAACTACCTTTAGGTTACATGTATAAGCTGTATTATATAACATATAAATATTACCTGTCTGATTACTGTACTGTCTGTCTGAGGGTGCTGTATATAAACATGTTATAAAACTACCTTTAGGTTACATGTATAAGCTGTATTATATAACATATAAATATTACCTGTCTGATTACTGTACTGTCTGTCTGAGGGTGCTGTATATAAACATGATATAAAACTACCTTTAGGTTACATGTATAAGCTGTATTATATAACATATAAATATTACCTGTCTGATTACTGTACTGTCTGTCTGAGGGTGCTGTATATAAACATGTTATAAAACTACCTTTAGGTTACATGTATAAGCTGTATTATATAACATATAATATTACTGTCTGATTACAGTACTGTCTGTCTGAGGGTGCTGTGTATAAACATGATATAAAACTACCTTTAGGTTACATGTATAAGCTGTATTATATAACATATAAATATTACCTGTCTGATTACTGTACTGTCTGTATGAGAGTGCTGTGTATAAACATGATATAAAACTACCTTTAGGTTACATGTATAAGCTGTATTATATAACATATAAATATTACCTGTCTGATTACTGTACTGTCTGTCTGAGGGTGCTGTATATAAACATGATATAAAACTACCTTTAGGTTACATGTATAAGCTGTATTATATAACATATACATATTACCTGTCTGACTATAGTACTGTCTGTCTGAGGTTGCTGTGCATAAACTGATATAAAAATACCTTTAGGTTACATGTATAAGCTGTATTATATAACATATAAATATTACCTGTCTGATTACAGTACTGTCTGTCTGAGGGTACTGTGTATAAACATGATATAAAACTACCTTTAAGTTACATGTATAAGCTGTATTATATAATATATAAATATTACCTGTCTGATTACAGTTCTGTCTGTCTGAGGGTGCTTTGTATAAACATGATATAAAACTATCTTTAGGTTACATGTATAAGCTGTATTATATAACATATAAATATTACCTGTCTGATTACTGTACTGTCTGTCTGTGTGAGGGTGCAGTGTATAAACATGATATAAAACTATCTTTAGGTTACATGTATAAGCTGTATTATATAACATATAAATATTACCTGTCTGATTACTGTACTGTACTGTCTGAGGGTGTTGTGTATAAACATGATATAAAACTACCTTTAGGTTACATGTATAAGCTGTATTATATAACATATAAATATTACCGTCTGATTACAGTACTGTCTGTCTGAGGGTGCTGTGTATAAACATGATATAAAACTACCTTTAGGTTACATGTATAAGCTGTATTATATAACATATAAATATTACCTGTCTGATTACTGTACTGTCTGTCTGAGGGTGCTGTGTATAAACATGATATAAAACTACCTTTAGATTACATGTATAAGCTGTATTATATAACATATAAATATTACCTGTCTGATTACTGTACTGTCTGTCTGAGGGTGCTGTGTATAAACATGATATAAAACTACCTTTAGGTTACATGTATAAGCTGTATTATATAACATATAAATATTACCTGTCTGATTACTGTACTGTCTGTCTGAGGGTGCTGTGTATAAACATGATATAAAACTACCTTTAGATTACATGTATAAGCTGTATTATATAACATATACATATTACTGTCTGATTACTGTACTATCTGTCTAAGGGTGCTGTGTATAAACATGATATAAAACTACCTTTAGGTTACATGTATAACCTGTATTATATAACATATAAATATTACTGTCTGATTACTGTACTGTCTGTCTGAGGGTGCTGTGTATAAACATGATATAAAACTATCTTTAGGTTACATGTATAAGCTGTATTATATAACATATAAATATTACTGTCTGATAACTGTACTGTCTGTCTGAGGGTGCTGTGTATAAACATGATATAAAACTATCTTTAGGTTACATGTATAAGCTGTATTATATAACATATAAATATTACTGTCTGATTACTGTACTGTCTGTCTGAGGGTGATGTGTATAAACATGATATAAAACTACCTTTAGGTTACATGTATAAGCTGTATAATATAACTTATAAATATTACTGTCTGATTACTGTACTGTACTGTCTGAGGGTGCTGTGTATAAACATGATATAAAACTACCTTTAGGTTACATGTATAAGCTGTATTATATAACATATAAATATTACTGTCTGATTACAGTACTGTCTGTCTGAGGGTGCTGTGTATAAATATGATATAAAACTACCTTTAGGTTACATGTATAAGCTGTATTATATAACATATAAATATTACTTGTCTGATTACAGTACTGTCTGTCTGAGGGTGCTGTGTATAAACATGATATAAAACTACCTTTAGGTTACATGTATAAGCTGTATTATATAACATATAAATATTACTGTCTGATTACTGTACTGTCTGTCTGAGGGTGCTGTGTATAAACATGATATAAAACTATCTTTAGGTTACATGTATAAGCTGTATTATATAACATATAAATATTACTGTCTGATTACTGTACTGTCTGTCTGAGGGTGCTATGTATAAACATGATATAAAACTACCTTTAGGTTAAATGTATAAGCTGTATAATATAACTTATAAATATTACTGTCTGATTACTGTACTGTCTGAGGGTGCTTTGTATAAACATGATATAAACTACCTTTAGGTTACATGTATAAGCTGTATTATATAACATATAAATATTACTGTCTGATTACTGTACTGTCTGTCTGAGGGTGCTGTGTATAAACATGATATAAAACTACCTTTAGGTTACATGTATAAGCTGTATTATATAACATATAAATATTACCTGTCTGATTACAGTACTGTCTGTCTGAGGGTGCTGTGTATAAACATGATATAAAACTACCTTTAGGTTACATGTATAAGCTGTATTATATAACATATAAATATTACTGTCTGATTACAGTACTGTACTGTCTGTCTGAGGGTGCTGTGTATAAACATGATATAAAACTACCTTTAGGTTACATGTATAAGCTGTATTATATAACATATAAATATTACTGTCTGATTACTGTACTGTACTGTCTGAGGGTGCTGTGTATAAACATGATATAAATCTACCTTTAGGTTACATGTATAAGCTGTATTATATAACATATAAATATTACTGTCTGATTACAGTACTGTCTGTCTGAGGGTGCTGTGTATAAACATGATATAAAACTACCTTTAGGTTACATGTATAAGCTGTATTATATAACATATAAATATTACCTGTCTGATTACAGTACTGTCTGTCTGAGGGTGCTGTGTATAAACATGATATAAACTACCTTTAGGTTACATGTATAAGCTGTATTATATAACATATAAATATTACTGTCTGATTACTGTACTGTCTGTCTGAGGGTGCTGTGTATAAACATGATATAAAACTACCTTTAGGTTACATGTATAAGCTGTATTATATAACATATAAATATTACCTGTCTGATTACAGTACTGTCTGTGTGAGGGTGCTGTGTATAAACATGATATAAAACTACCTTTAGGTTACATGTATAAGCTGTATAATATAACTTATAAATATTACTGTCTGATTACTGTACTGTCTGTTTGAGGGTGCTGTGTATAAACATGATATAAAACTACCTTTAGGTTACATGTATAAGCTGTATAACATATAAATATTGCCTAAATTACATAAAATATTGTTGTTTACACTTGGTCCCATTCCATCACTAAGATGTTCCAGTTTTACAGATGCTAAGTAACAATTATTCAGAAATCTAAACTATACAAACCTTTTTTGGTCCCAAGCAGTTTGGATAAATGTTTTTTTACCTGTATTTGTGAAGGGGCTGATTTACTATGCCCCGAATGGGACCAATTCTGCCTTTTTCTGTGCGAGCCTTCAGGTTCGCCGGAAACAGGAGTTAAGAAGCAGCGATCTTAAGATCACTGCTCCTAAACTGGATCTGCTGCCTCTGAGCAACGTACAGCAATCAACCCAATCGAATACGATCGGGTTGATTGACACCCCCTGCTAGGGGCCGATTGGCCGCAAATCTGCAGGGGGAGGCATTGCACAAGCAGTTCATTAGAATGCGTATGCTGCACACATTCAGCAATGTCTACAGCGTATCATGTCCGCCAGACTTTGTTAAATTGGCCCCTATATCTTCTGCAGGTTGCCGATTAAAGGAAATAATACAATATGCGCATACTGTGTGCAATGTACCCTGGGTGTTCGAGTGGGCGGGGCAGGGGTTTAACACATAGTATCCAAGGTCATTACTGCACTTCTCCTGAAATAAACTTTTGAAAACTGTTTTTTCCCACTGCTCCAAGAGAGACTGGCTGAGTTAGTACCCTGCAACATGCTACACAGCGGAGAAGCTCACTTGTATTCGTATCTAATCTGCCACAGCAAAAGAGATGTTACACATACCGGGAGATTTTTCAAAGGGTGTGTCCCTGAACTACAATTCAGTGCTACAAAAAATTTAACTGACAAAATGACAATTTTAAATGCTTTTAAAACATTTATTTGCATGTAAATCTTTGGTGAAGCTGTGCTTAAAAGGATATGAAACAGTGCCCCTTTAGTAAAAAAAAAATTAAATCAAGGTAAACATAAAAAAACTAATTATGTTAAAAACAGCAAAAACTTATTTTTTTTTCTTGTAAAATAAACACTTAGACATTCTCAGTGTAGCCACTACCTCTAGTAAGGTAGCTACTATTGTAAAACTTAAGTTCTACTGTCGCATGATTTTGCAACAAAAGTCTTCTACTGAGAATGGGCAAAAAACTGACTGGAGCTAGTGCAGGTGTCTCCTAGCAACTAATTTAAAGGAAAAGCTACTCCCCTTCTTCCTGTACAGACACCAGACCCCTTGTAAGCTGTGACATGAGGTAATTAACCTACATAAATTAAATAAATAAAAGGTTCAATCCTTTAAAAATTATGAAAATTATATATTGCACTAAATATACACCACTGCTTAGTGCTTTTATATTTATTTTAGATTTATAGTTCAGCAATGAAATAGACTAACTTTGATGTCCCTTTAAATGCCACTATAAAATTACAGAATGTTCTCTTTTTTAGTCAGACGTATTTCACTGGAAGAGAACATTATTACTACACTGCTGCAGACCAATCTCATGGTTTTATTTATAACGCTCAAAACTGAGTATATACTGCCATCTAGTGGGGTAAAAGAAAATACCTCTGTTGTGAATAAATATATATATTATATAGTCATTCATATGTGTAAAATAAATCATTATTAGAAAATAAAATACCCCTTTAATTTTTTTTTAAAGAAAACGAATTAGTGACAATTTTAATTTTCTTTCATTTGCTTTGTCCATTCATTCAGATATTAGTTTTGTTAAAACCAAAACAAAAATGTGATTTATGTTATGATTACACATCTCTATTTACTAACTCACCGGCATCTGATCAGAGAGATTTATGCTACAAAAGCAGTAGGGATTTTTGTTAGCAGCCTAACAATTTAACATATGCACATTGTGTTATTATATGCCATTGCTGATTGTGTTTAAATAAGTTTCACTGTTTTTGTATATTTGAATAGGCACTACTAGCAACGAATGTTTGTTTATTAATTGCTGATAAAGCAATTATGGGGTGAAAAATGGATCTCACTTCGGGTAATTGTTTTTACCCAATCACTATGAAGGTGTATATAAGGTCAGATGGGACCTTAGACTGCAGCTACGATTACGTCTACTTGATTGTTATTATTGTATAAAAAGATAGATAACGCCTTTATTACCCATTCCCCAGCTTTGCACAACCAATATTGTTATATTAATATACTTTATAACATTTAAACCTCAACATTTCTGCCTGTTTCTAAGCCCCTGCAGGCTGCCTCTTATCCCAATGCTTTTTATTAGCTTTTCACAGCCAGACAATGCTAGTTCATGTGTGCCATATAGGTAAAATTGTACTCACTCTGGTTGAGTTATTTATGAGTCGGCACTGATTGCCTAAAACGCGAGTCTGTCAAAAGAACTGAGATAAGGGGCAGTCTGCAGAGGCTTAGATACAAGGTAATCACAGAGGTAAAAAGTATATTAACATAACTGAGTTAAGGGGGCAGTCTGCAGAGGCTTAGATACAAGGTAATCACAGAGGTAAAAAGTATATTAATATAACTGAGATAAGGAGCAGTCTGCAGAGGCTTAGATGCAAGGTAATCACAGAGGTAAAAAGTATATTAATATAACTGAGATAAGGAGCAGTCTGCAGAGGGTTAAATACAAGGTAATCACAGAGGTAAAAAGTATATTAACATAACTGAGTTAAGGGGGCAGTCTGCAGAGGCTTAGATACAAGGTAATCACAGAGGTAAAAAGTATATTAATATAACTGAGATAAGGAGCAGTCTGCAGAGGCTTAGATGCAAGGTAATCACAGAGGTAAAAAGTATATTAATATAACTGAGATAAGGAGCAGTCTGCAGAGGCTTCGATACAAGGTAATCACAGGGGTAAAAAGTATATTAATATAGCAGCGTTGGTTATGCAAAACTGGGGAATGGGTAATAAAGGGATTATCTATCTTTTAAAACAATAAGGATTTTCGGGTAGACTGTCCCTTTAACCACTGAGAGCTGAGCTGTAGGTCTATTAAAGGCAAATCCTTTTTATTATGATAAATCTGTGCACAGAATAATTATCCCAATTTGTAGCATCATAATTTGTTTCCAAAAAGAGATTTAGGAGTTGTCTATATTGGCCAATCAGCCATTAATCTTAATAAAACATCTTTCATTTGAAAGAGACACTAAATACTTTCTCCTAGATTTAGAGTTCTGTGTTAGGGTTAAAAAGCAGTGTTAAGGGGTCCTAACGCTGCTTTTTAACGCCCGCTGGTATTTAGAGTCAGGCAGGAAAGGGTCTACCGCTCACTTTCTTTCCGCGACTCGAGGCTACCGCAGATCCCCTTACGTCAATTGCGTATCCTATCTTTTCTATGGGATTTGCCTAACGCTAGTATTACGAGTCTTGGAAGAAGTGATTAGTAGAGCCTCTACCGACAAGACTCCAACCGCAAAAAAAAGTCAGTAGTTAAAGAGTTTTATGGGCTAACGCAGGAACATAAAGCTCTTAACTACTGTGCTATAAAGTACACTAACACCCATAAACTTCATATGAACCCCTAAACCGAAGAACAGCCAATAGAATGTGAGGTCAATCCGATTGGCTGATAGGATCAGCCAATTGGATTGAACTTAAATCCTATCAGCCAATCGGAATTTGAGGGATGCCCTCTTGGATGATGTCATTTAAAGGAACCTTCATTCGGCCTTAGGATATCGTAAGAAGAGGATGGCTCAGCGTCGGATGGATTCAAGATGGCTCCGCTCCGGTTGATTGAAGATTGAAGATGCCGCTTGGATGAAGACATCTGCCGCTTGGAGGACCTCTGGGTGAACACGGCTCCAGGTAGGGTGATCTTCAGGGGGGTAGTGTTAGGTTTTTTAAGGGGGGATCAGGTGGGTTTTAGAGTAGGGGTATGTGGGTGGTGCGTTTTTATTTACAGGTAAAAGAGCTGATTACTTTGGGGCAATGCCCGGCAAAAAGCCCTTTTAAGGGCTGGTAAAAGAGCTGATTACTTTGTAATTTAGGATAGGGTAGGACATTTTATTATTTTGGGGGACTTTTTTATTGTATTAGGGGGCTTAGATTAGGTGTAATTAGTTTAAACTTATTGTAAATTTTTTTTATTTTCTGTAATTTAGTGTTTGTTTGTTTTTTTATTATAGTTTAGTTTATTTATTTGTATTTTAGTTTACATAATTGTAGGTAATTTATTGAATTAATTTATTGATAGTGTAGTGTTAGGTGTAATTGTAACTTAGGTTAGGATTTATTTTACAGGTAATTTTGTAATTATTTTAACTAGGTAGCTATTAAATAGTTATTAACTATTTAATAGCTATTGTACCTAGTTAAAATAAATACAAAGTTGCCTGTAAAATAAATATAAATCCTAAAATAGATACAATGTAATTATTATTTATATTGTAGCTATATTAGGGTTTATTTTACAGGTAAGTATTTAGTTTTAAATAGGATTAATTTATTTAATGATAGTAAATTTAGTTCGTTTAATTTAAATTATATTTAAGTTAGGGGGGTGTTAGGGTTAGGGTTAGACTTAGGTTTAGGGGTTAATAACTTTATTATAGTAGCGGCGATGTTGGGGGCGGGAGATTAGGGGTTAATAATTGTAGGTAGGTGGCGGCGATGTTAGGGAGGGCAGATTAGGGGTTAATAAAATTCATTATAGTGTTTGCGAGGCGGGAGTGCGGCGGTTTAGGGGTTAATACATTTATTATAGTGGCGGCGATGTCCGGTCGGCAGATTAGGGGTTAATAAGTGTAGGTAGGTGGCAGCAACGTTGGGGGGGCAGATTAGGGGGTAATAAATATAATGTAGGTGTCGGCGATGTTAGGGGCAGCAGATTAGGGGTTCATAGGTATAATGTAGGTGGTGGCGGTGTCCGGAGCGGCAGATTAGGGGTTAATAATATAATGTAGGTGTCAGCGATAGCGGGGGCGGCAGATTAGGGGTTAATAAGTGTAAGGTTAGGGGTGTTTAGACTCGGGGTTCATGTTAGGGTGTTAGGTGTAGATTTAGAAAGTGTTTCCCCATAGGAAACAATGGGGCTGCGTTAGGAGCTGAACGCTGCTTTTTTGCAGTTGTTTGGGTTTTTTTTCAGCCAGCTCAGCCCCATTGTTTCCTATTGGGATATCATGCACGAGCACGTTTTTCCAGCTTACCACTACCGTAGGCAACGCTGGTATTGAGGGTTGAAGTGGAGCTAAATTATGCTCAACGCTCCCTTTTCTGAGGCTAACGCAGCCATTCAGACAACTCGTAATACCAGCGTTGGCTTAAGGGTGCGCTGGAAAAAAAAGCCTCGTTAGCACCGCGGGTCTTTACCGACAAAACTCTAAATCTAGGCATTTGTAATTACAAGATAATCTTATTGTCTGGCAATAAAATAGCACACCAGCCAAGTCTAAACATTATTAAAACAAAATTGTTTGCTGCAATTGTTTTTCAATAGCCGAACTCCACACACTACTTATTTCATGCAACAAAATGTCACATTATTAGCTGCTTTTCTTGCATGCACATTATAGAACATTGTGAGGAACATGCCCCTTTAAAGCCAGAGGGAATATGCTTTAGCCGTATATTGTTTCTAATGTTTGGTGCATTTTCTAGCATTATATATCAGTTTATTATTCAGAGGGGATAAATAGACTTTGGATACAGTTGAAGAAAAATGATATGCATGATTAATATCAGGACAATACTGACCACATTTAAAGGTTCAGTAGCAGTTATTCATCTTTCATGTGTTTCTGTTGGAGGGGATTATCTACAAATAACTTTGTTACTATTATTTTGTTATTTTAAATAGCTGCTTTTGCTTGTTGAAACAGTTTGAACACTAGATAACAGCAGTGTCTGCACAATGTATAACACATGTGCCTCTGTGACAGACTGTGTTAGGCCATGTGGTTTTATGTCATACTATAGGGATCCTTCTCACCATTTGGCTACTAATCAAAGTGTACCTGAATTGGCGTCACCTAGTTAGCTGGACTACTGTGAAGTGTGTGTGTTTATGTATGAGTGAGTGAAGATACAGGAGTTTATGCTACAGAATACAGAACTGACAGTCTTACATGCTGCGCAGTGATTGGTTGATACGCGCAAGAGCTTGTTTATATTTGCCGCTAATTGGTCAAAGCAAAGGGAATAAGATGAACAACTCAAGAGGCTTGACAATAAATATATAAAAATGCTTTTATTTTGCATTCAAATATTTTGCAATTCAGGGAATAACTTCTGATGTATACATAGAAACAAATATGGTTCCTTTAAAGGGTAAAGGGACAGTGTACTCTAATATTTTCCCTCTTTAATTGTGTTCCCAATTATACATTTCTGTACTGGAGTGTATTAAATTGTTTACAAATAGTTCCTTCATCTTTATTTTCTCATTTGAAATAGCTGATTTTCCCTTTTGTATCAACACCTATACTGAATATTTCTGAACTTAAATAGGTTATAAAAATATGTAAACAGGATGGGTTAAATATAATAATACTCCTACCGGGGGGCTGTGACAGAGAGATACTAAAATGTTCATTTTCCATTGTTCTAAGTATTGGCCTTGAAATAAACAGTAATAAAGAAGATACGGAGGGCTGTATAAATAGACAGATAAAATAATAATTTATGAAGGGGGGTGGAGCTAACTGCTGAAGTGGACGGTCACTCCCGACTCCAGATGTACAGAATGGGGCTTATTTAACAGTTTTTACAGCCTAAATCAACTCTGAGGATCACCCCAATAATATAAGCTACTCTGAAGCTGAGTTCGGGATCCCACAACAGCCCGACTACACCTGATCTGACACTTCATCAGCCTATATTCTGATCTGGTCTATTGAGGCCTAGGATGGAGACTTTCTGTGAAACCTCCGACACCTTTTCCCGGCACATTGAGTACAATAGCTGTTCCTTAGCTATATATTGACTGGAGCATAGCTGCACTGGAGATGGAGGAAACACACAAGCTGTTGCAAGCTATACTACTGGACTTTAATCGCCAGCTAGACAGGTGCTTTTCAAATTTACATGGCACCCTAGAAATGGTAACCTGGGGAGTGGCAGACAAGACACTTTATGGCGTTGAGTCAAACGACACGCTAACAGAGCAACTCCCGGAGCGCCGATCTGAGAAACCGCAACGACGCCTAATACCTAACAGCTTTAATTTTGATATAAGGGCTGTGTGGCAAGATCCGCTTGGCTCGCACCCACCTGACCATATCATATGGAGATCTCTACAAGCGGCAGCCATCAGGAGCAACATAGTACGGCCGGAGCGGGACACACAGACCCTGGTGCTTTATCTATATCCTGAGCCGAAACCTACCTCTAAAATCTCACAAAGAGAGCCTTACCTACTTTTGCCCCTTGACCGTGGAGGGGCGGCCGACTTCTGCGGTCGAGGCCTGGAGCTCTTGGATCTCATGCCTTCTCGGGGAGGCCCCACGCCATTGCAGTGGCGGGATAGCTTACTGTTTCAAGAACTTGCCTCAATGGTTGCTCCGCAGACAAGAGGAGGAGGCCACGTAGATATAGAAGTCTCCTGTGTCACTTTGTTGAGGATACCGTTCCCAAGATTTGGTATTGGATGAACTATCCTATCATCATTAATCTGAGGTGCAATTCAGAAAACCACACTGGACCTTTCTTTTTGCTGTTCTAAGGACTAGAGTATTCCTTTTGTAAATAGCCTTGTGCCAGTTTAAACTTCACACCATAAAATATTTTGACAAGATGTAAGGGCTGCCGCTCTTCTAGCAAAGTTCTGCCCCATAAGATGCACAATCCCAACCTTATATTTCATAGTATATATGCCATTTATTTTGTAGATGAGACTATAGAGGGTAAGGTAGATGAGTTGTAAAATTTGCCATGTCTCTGACAGTCAGTGTATGCTATTATTGTAGAGTGATACCTAGACCTGTTGTACACACAAAGAAGTAGCCTGTTACAGCCATAAAAAATATAAACTGACTCCGGTATAACATAGAGGGCAGCTACTTAGCTGGATCTTATTAACTACGATAGTACAAGTGGAGCACTTCTAGGCTTATTATGCCTATTGTTACTATGGCTCTCACCACATGTGCATAGTTACTTAGGCCTAGATTTAGAGTTTGGCGTTAGCCGTGAAAACCAGCATTAGAGGCTCCTAACGCTGGTTTTAGGCTACCTCCGGTATTTGGAGTCACTCAAAAAAGGGTCTAACGCTCACTTTTCAGCCGCGACTTTTCCATACCGCAGATCCCCTTACGTAAATTGCGTATCCTATCTTTTCAATGGGATTTTTCTAACTCCGGTATTTAGAGTCGTGTCTGAAGTGAGCGTTATAACTCTAACGACAAAACTCCAGCCGCAGG
>NC_069499.1:32214051-32341551 GCF_027579735.1 Bombina bombina | reverse complement strand
CGGCCAGAAAAAAGCCGGCGTTAGCTTTTCGGCTTGTTACCGACAAAACTAAGCCGATAGAGTTTTAGAGCATTTCTATTGTATTTTTTTAATCTTTTATTTAACATCTGTGTAACTTTACTTCATTAACCAAGTGCTTTTTATGGTCTCGCACTGTCAGTTCTGTTACTGTGTCTCACTGCACGTTTACTTCATCTCATAGATGAGGATACTTTGGGCTACATTATTTTCATTTTATGTATAAAGGACACATGGTGGTTATATATCACTTACATGATGTCCGCAATCTGTCTTTACTATTATTTGCTAATATGCGTACTCATATTTCATATGTCACACTGGCTCATATGAGGTTCTAACTTCCTCCTCTCAGCCGACGAGGGTTGGAAAGGTTTGATAGCTCTGCTATATAACCCCCCATAGACATCACCACAGAACAGTTTTCCTGTTCCTCATCATAGATACTTGTAAATTTGGGAAAAGGTCCTAATTTATTTCAAATGGGTCTGCCCTCCACCCCTCTTTTCTAAAAACAGAGCCCTCATTCATAGAAGTCCCAGCCAGTCTGAGCAATGACCCGAGATGGGTTCATGTAGGCTCAATTATTATTTGCAGCCCTATTTTGATAATCGCAGCCTAACATTGGCAATATTATGATCTAAGTGTTTGAGAGTTACAGCTATGTTATTCTTGTATCAGCGTATATTATAATACCAGTTTAATGTTCTCTATATCATCTCTTCCAAAGCCCAAAGTCTCCTTATATTATTAACCCCTCCCCCCATACGCTAACATGAGCCCCCCAGTAGGCTACATCCAGCTTAGAACTTGAATGTTCCCTTTACTTTGAATGCTACTTTCTATTCAAATTATTGGCGTAAGGCCTCGAGCGGTGCTTACCCGCTGTTGGATTTTATCTATTGTGCATTAATAGACCCAAGAGGGTTATAAACTGGACTAACTAGGTTTACCAGTGTTACCTAAATCAATTGGTACAAAAGCGACCGGCTAATTAGTTCTACAAAAGATCACTTCATTAAAATGTCATGCTAGATCCCCGTAAGGTCACATTGCTATTTTGATTGAGGTACATTAGCGACCTCACGCTTGTAGGGGGGATCATTTTAAAATGAAAAAATAGAGGTCTCAATTTGACAGATATTTTGGACTTTTGCATATATCTTGCTCATCTTTATCTTGTGTAATTCAAGGCTTCTAAGAGTTTATTTTATCCTTGTTTGGTACTATTCTTTGTATTGCATAATACTTTTTGATGATGTATTGATACTAATGACCTCAATATAAAAGTATCTTTAAAAAAAAAAAAAAAAAAAAAAAAAAAAGAATTATTTCTACACTACAAAATCAGCCCACTGTATTAGGTTGTGATTTCAATGACCATAAACAGCAATTTCATATATAAAAATGAACCAAAAGGAACAATTCCCAATACGTATTCAACTCTGCAGCTGGTGTAACAGGTAATTGCAAACAAATTAAAGGGACAGTCTACACTAAAATTGTTATTGTTTAAAAAGATAATGCCTTTATTACCCATTCCCTAGCTTTGCACAACCAACATTGATATATTAATATACTTTATAACATTTAAACCTCTTAATTTCTGCCTGTTTCAAAGGCTCTAAAGACAGCCTCTTAATAACATGCTTTTGTATTTGCTTTTCACAACAGGAGACTGCTAGTTCATGTGGGTCATAGAGATAGCATTGTGGTCACGCCTGAAGAGTTATTTAAGAGTTAGTACAACACAGTACTAAATGCAAGTCAATAGATAATAAATATTCACAATCATGTGATCAGGGGGCTTTCAGAAGAGGCTTAGATACAAGGTAATCACAGAGGTAAAAAGTAAATTAATATAACTGTGTTGGCTATGCAAAACTGGTTAATGGGTAATAAAGGAATTATTAAGGATCGGAACTACCGGGGGTGCAGCGTTCGCAACTGTGACAGGGCTCCCATGGGGGGCAGCTTCAGCAAAAATAAAAAATAAACATTTTTGCAAAAAAAATTATTTCATGCTGCCATCAGGGGTGAAAGCTGTGACTCCAGTCAGAGGCCCTGGACTGGGAGGGGCCCGGACCCCTGACAGTGCCAGAACACAATTAATCTGGTGTTTCTAGGCTCTTTCTATGCTAAATGACTGGAAACTACATGTTTCAGAATGCCATGCAGCACTTACAAACAAATCAGAGGTGGAGGGCGGAGCTCCTGCCCAGAACTGCACAAGAGTGAATGGGGAGGAGGAAGAAGCAGGAGAGTACTAGCTAAGGTTTGCATGTTAACAGCATGGGCTGGGATGGGACAGTAGCTGCTGCTGCTGCATTCCCTGTCAAGCATGGTAAGTCCAGGGCAAGGCTCCTCCCTCTTCTAGCTTCAGAGTGTCACTGTTACTGACTGAAGGCAGATAAGCAGCACTAGGTATGTTAGCTAAACCCTATAGTCAGTTGTTAGGGCAGACTGAGAGTGTTACTGTCACTGACTGAAGGCAGATAAGCAGCACTAGGTATGTTAGCTAAACCTATGGTCAGTTGTTAGGGCAGGCTGAGAGTGTCACTGTCACTTACTGAAGGCAGATAAGCAGCACTAGGTATGTTAGCTAAACCTATGGTCAGTTGTTAGGGCAGGCTGAGAGTGTCACTGTCACTGACTGAAGGCAGATAAGCAGCACTAGGTATGTTAACTAAACCCTATGGTCAGTTATTAGGGCAGGCTGAGAGTGTCACTGTTAGTTACTGAAGACAGATAAGCAGCATTAGGTATGTTAGCTAAACCTATGGTCAGTTGTTAGGGCAGACTGAGAGTGTCCCTGTCACTGACTGAAGGCAGATAAGCAGCACTAGGTATGTTAGTTAAACCTATGGTCAGTTGTTAGGGCAGACTGAGAGTGTCACTGTTAGTGACTGAAGGCAGATAAGCAGCACTAGGTATGTTAGCTAAACCTATGGTCAGCTGTTAGAGCAGACTGAGAGTGTCACTGTCACTGACTGAAGGCAGATAAGCAGCACTAGGTATGTTAGCTAAACCCTATGGTCAATTGTTAGGGCAGGCTGAGAGTGTCACTGTTAGTTACTGAAGACAGATAAGCAGCATTAGGTATGTTAGCTAAACCCTATAGTCAGTTGTTAGGGCAGACTGAGAGTGTTACTGTTACTGACTGAAGGCAGATAAGCAGCATTAGGTATGTTAGCTAAACCCTATAGTCAGTTGTTAGGGCAGACTGAGAGTGTTACTGTTACTGACTGAAGGCAGATAAGCAGCACTAGGTATGTTAGTTAAACCCTATGGTCAGTTGTTAGGGCAGGCTGAGAGTGTCACTGTTACTGACTGAAGGCAGATAAGCAGCACTAGGTATGTTAGCTAAACCTATGGTCAGTTGTTAGGGCAGGCTGAGAGTGTCACTGTCACTTACTGCAGGCAGATAAGCAGCACTAGGTATGTTAGCTAAACCCTATGGTCAGTTGTTAGGGCAGGCTGAGAGTGTCACTGTTAGTGACTGAAGACAGATAAGCAGCACTAGGTATGTTAGTTAAACCCTATGGTCAGTTGTTAGGGCAGGCTGAGAGTGTCACTGTTAGTGACTGAGGGCAGATAAGCAGCACTAGGTATGTTAGCTAAACCCTATGGCCAGTTGTTAGGGCAGACTTAGAGTGTCACTGTTACTGACTGAAGGCAGATAAGCAGCACTAGGTATGTTAGCTAAACCCTATGGTCAGTTGTTAGGGCAGACTGAGAGTGTCACTGTTAGTGACTGAAGGCAGATAAGCAGCATTAGGTATGTTAGCTAAACCCTATGGCCAGTTGTTAGGGCAGGCTGAGAGTGTCACTGTTAGTGACTGAAGGCAGATAAGCAGCACTAGGTATGTTAGCTAAACCCTATGGTCAGTTGTTAGGGCAGGCTGAGAGTGTTACTGTCACTGACTGAAGGCAGATAAGCAGCACTAGGTATGTTAGCTATACCTATGGTCAGTTGTTAGGGCAGACTGAGAGTGTCACTGTCACTGACTGAAGGCAGATAAGCAGCACTAGGTATGTTAGCTAAACCCTATGGTCAGTTGTTAGGGCAGACTGAGAGTGTCACTGTTAGTTACTGAAGACAGATAAGCAGCACTAGGTATGTTAGCTAAACCTATGGTCAGTTGTTAGAGCAGGCTGAGAGTGTCACTGTTACTGACTGAAGGCAGATAAGCAGCACTAGGTATGTTAGCTAAACCCTATGGTCAGTTGTTAGAGCAGACTGAGAGTGTCACTGTTACTGACTGAAGGCAGATAAGCAGCACTAGGTATGTTAGCTAAACCCTATGGTCAGTTGTTAGGGCAGACTGAGAGTGTCACTGTTAGTTACTGAAGACAGATAAGCAGCACTAGGTATGTTAGCTAAACCTATGGTCAGTTGTTAGAGCAGGCTGAGAGTGTCACTGTTACTGACTGAAGGCAGATAAGCAGCACTAGGTATGTTAGCTAAACCCTATGGTCAGTTGTTAGAGCAGACTGAGAGTGTCACTGTTACTGACTGAAGGCAGATAAGCAGCACTAGGTATGTTAGCTAAACCCTATGGTCAGTTGTTAGGGCAGACTGAGAGTGTCACTGTTAGTTACTGAAGACAGATAAGCAGCACTAGGTATGTTAGCTAAACCTATGGTCAGTTGTTAGAGCAGACTGAGAGTGTCACTGTCACTGACTGAAGGCAGATAAGCAGCACTAGGTATGTTAGCTAAACCCTATGGTCAGTTGTTAGGGCAGGCTGAGAGTGTCACTGTTAGTGACTGAAGACAGATAAGCAGCACTAGGTATGTTAGCTAAACCTATGGTCAGTTGTTAGGGCAGGGTGAGAGTGTCACTGTCACTGACTGAAGGCAGATAAGCAGCACTAGGTATGTTAGCTAAAACATATGGTCAGTTGTTAGGGCAGACTGAGAGTGTCACTGTCACTGACTGAAGGCAGATAAGCAGCACTAGGTATGTTAGCTATACCCTATGGTCAGTTGTTAGGGCAGGGTGAGAGTGTCACTGTTAGTGACTGAAGGCAGATAAGCAGCAATAGGTATGTTAGCTAAACCCTATGGTCAGTTGTTAGGGCAGGCTGAGAGTGTCACTGTCACTGACTGAAGGTAGATAAGCAGCACTAGGTATGTTAGCTAAACCTATGGTCAGTTGTTAGGGCAGGCTGAGAGTGTCACTGTTAGTTACTGAAGGCAGATAAGCAGCACTAGGTATGTTAGCTAAACCTATGGTCAGCTGTTAGGGCAGGCTGAGATTGTCACTGTCACTGACTCAAGGCAGATAAGCAGCACTAGGTATGTTAGCTAAACCCTATGGTCAGTTGTAATGGCAGACTGAGAGTGTCACTGTCACTGACTGAAGGTAGATAAGCAGCAATAGGTATGTTAGCTAAACCTATGGTCAGTTGTTAGGGCAGGCTGAGAGTGTCACTGTTAGTGACTGAAGGCAGATAAGCAGCACTAGGTATGTTAACTAAACCCTATGGTCAGTTGTTAGGGCAGGCTGAGAGTGTCACTGTCACTGACTGAAGGCAGATAAGCAGCACTAGGTATGTTAGCTAAACCTATGGTCAGTTGTTAGGGCAGGCTGAGAGTGTCACTGTCACTGACTGAAGGTAGATAAGTAGCACTAGGTATGTTAACTAAACCCTATAGTCAGTTGTTAGGGCAGGCTGAGAGTGTCACTGTCACTTACTGCAGGCAGATAAGCAGCACTAGGTATGTTAACTAAACCCTATGGTCAGTTGTTAGGGCAGGCTGAGAGTGTCACTGTCACTTACTGCAGGCAGATAAGCAGCACTAGGTATGTTAACTAAACCCTATGGTCAGTTGTTAGGGCAGGCTGAGAGTGTCACTGTCACTTACTGCAGGCAGATAAGCAGCACTAGGTATGCTATCTAAACCCTATGGTCAGTTGTTAGGGGAGGCTGAGAGTGCAACAATAAAGGTGATCCTTGCCTGATGAGACCAGAAGGTTTGAGGATTGTTGCAAAAATGCAGTCTGCACTGGTTGAGAAAACCCCTACAAACCATTGTGCCATCATACTTCTCAGGCAACGGTATCTGCGGTATGTTGCCAGAAGCAGAGGAAGGAGCTGCAGTGCTGGTAACAGGGGTAGGTTTTGGGGCACTAGGAGTAACGGTTTTGTTTGCAACAAGTGAGGAAAGCATAGCAGTAATGGTCTCCAACTTGGTTTCTAGACTTTGCAGATGCATAGTGTGGGTTCCAATCATTTGTCCCTCTAGAGAGACTGCTCTTGCTACCTCATTTGGGTCGATGGCCCAAGTATAATGTAATGCGTGTGAGATATTTCCCTATCAGACCAATCCTGGCCAGTCGTCTTCTTATCCCGGTGTCAAGTGGAAAGATAAGGAAATATCCCAGAACAAGTGAAACAGATAGAAAATGAGGTAAGCAGTACTCATGGTAAACAGGGAAATTCCTTGCGGCACCAAGGGAAAAGCAGAGGATGGTCTGAGACGAGCAGGAGGCAGCAATGAGCAGGCAGTCTGATGATACACAGCAAATCAGGGAATCAGCAGGAGAGTAGTCAGTGGTAAGCAGGTTTCAGGCAACAAATAGGCAGTCCAAATGTATCTCAGCAGTTCAGGGGTTAAAGGGACATACTACTCATATGCTAAATCACTTGAAACTGATGCAGTATAACTGTAAAAAGCTGACAGGAAAATATCACCTGAGCACCCCTATGTAAAAAAGGAAGATATTTTACCTCACAATCTCCTCAGCTCAGCACAGTAAGTTCTGTGTAAAAAGTTATACTCAACTGCTCCCAGCTGCAGGTAAAAAAAAATTAAAAAATGAAGAAATGAACAGCAGCCAATCAGCATCAGCAGTGCTGAGGTCATGAACTCTTACTGTGATCTCATGAGATTTGACTTAACTCTCATGAGATTTCATAGTAAGCTTCCTTTACCTGATTGGTGAAATAATATTAGAGTGCACGATGCTCATCCTTTCAGTTGTCCCGGGACAGACATACTAATATGCTGCTTAGAAATCGTTTACAATGGAAGGTGGCTACTGAGGAACTTTTGAGGTAAAATATCTTTCTTTTTTACATAGAGATGTTCAGGTGATATTTTCTAATCAGCTTTGTACAGCTGTACTGCATCACTTTCAAGTGTTTAAACATTTGGGTATTATGGCCCTTTAAGCAATAGAATGGTCAGAGGCAAGCAGGTTTCAGGCAACAAATAGGCAGTACAAATGTATCTCAGCAGTTCAGGGGTTAAGCAATAGAATGGTCAGAGGCAAGCAGGTTTCAGGCAACAGTAAGCCAATCACAGTATACAGCAGTTCAGGAGAAAGGCACCCAGGAAGCAAATAACGACCTATTTTTGGGCAATGAGGAGAGAAAGAATCGTACATACGTAGGCACAGATCCGTGCCAAAAGATGGTCCACAGGTGATCCGGCCGGAATTAGAATGGAAGTTGTCATCCCTGCACGCCCACAGGAACCGCTGTCTCCATGGCAATGACCATGGCAACAGGAGCTTTGACACAGGAGCGGCGTGACACTTTTAAGTTGTACAGATGTTTATGTGTTTTTAAGTTGTTTTGTATATTAACAAAATCTATGAACATCCTCATCAATAAGGTATAAGAGAAAATGTATGGATTGTAGTATCAATGTTTGACCACATGATGTCACTAATATACAGGATGTGATTGTTTTAATTAGGGAGTAAGAGTTTATAAGACACAAACCAGTATGTAATTAAAGGGACACTCAATTCAAAATGGAACTTTCATGATTCAGATAGAGCAAACAATTTTAAACAACTCTCAATTTCACTTCCATTATCTAAATGTGCACAATCTTTATATATGCGTTTCTGAGGCACGAGATCCTAGTGAGCATGTGCAAGATTCCCAGTATATACGTATATGCATTTTGTGATTGGCTGATGGCTGTCACATGATTCAATGAGAGGGAAAAAATAACTAACTTTAACATTTGTCAGAAAGAAATCTACTGCTCGTTTACTATGTTTAGTGGTCCTTTAATTGACTAAGGGTCTATATCAGGCCTGATACATTACAGTTTTTTCCTGTGGACCCTGTTATGAGAAAAACAAAATCCTTTTAAAATTGGGAGTCTGGAATGGTTTGAGTTACTGGTGAGATTGGCAGTCTGTGATTCCATGCCCCAGTACTAAAAGTGTGCGTTTTTCCACTATTTTTAATTACGATTAAAGTGAATGTAAATATTCAAGAATCAGTGCCCGGTTTTTAAAAATACTATTAAAAACAGGTGCACTTTAATTTATGAAAGTTTGCATTGCCGTGTATATTACAATTTTTTTTCACCAAAGCCGGATCGCCGGATCGGCGATCTCCCGCCAGCTTCTTCTTGCTGTACTTACACAGCAATGACGAAACCGGCTTCCTCCAATCATGGTGTAGCCTCACGAGATGGACGCTCTGTGGGGAAGCCATGATTAGAGGAAGCTGGTTTCGTCATTGGTGACATAAGGACAGAAGAACTGCGGGCGGGGGATCGGCGATTCGGCTTTACTGAAGAAATAAAGGTAAGTATTTTTAAAATACGCTGCAATGTAAACTTTCATGAATGAAAGTGCCCCTGTTTTAAATAGTATTTTTAAAAAGCGAACACTGATTTGTGAAAGTTTACATTGACTTTAATCCTTATGGCCATATCACACCATTGGCTCTGCAGCCCTCTATAAGTCACATGGCCATATAACACCATTGGCTCTGCAGCCCTCTATAAGTCACATGGCCATATCACACCATTGGCTCTGCAGCCCTCTATAAGTCACATGGCCATATCACACCATTGGCTCTGCAGCCCTCTATAAGTCACATGGCCATATAACACCATTGGCTCTGCAGCCCTCTATAAGTCACATGGCCATATCACACCATTGGCTCTGCAGCCCTCTATAAGTCACATGGCCATATCACACCATTGGCTCTGCAGCCCTCTATAAGTCACATGGCCATATAACACCATTGGCTCTGCAGCCCTCTATAAGTCACATGGCCATATCACACCATTGGCTCTGCAGCCCTCTATAAGTCACATGGCCATATCACACCATTGGCTCTGCAGCCCTCTATAAGTCACATGCCCAAATCAGACCATTGGCTCTGCAGCCCTCTATAAGTCACATGCCCATATCAGACATTTATTACTGCACCCTCTATAAGTCACATGCCCATATCAGATATTTATTACTGCACCCTTTCACATGACCATATCAGACATTTATTACTGTACCCTCTATAAGTCACATGACCATATCATACATTTATTACTGCACCCTCTATAAGTCACATGCCCATATCAGACATTTAGTTCTGCACCCTATATAAGTCACATGCCCATATAAGACATTTATTACTGCACCCTTTATAAGTCACATGCCCATATCAGACATTACTGCACCCTCTATAAGTCACATGACCATATCAGACATTTATTACTGCACCCTCTATAAGTCACATGACCATATCAGACATTTATTACTGCACCCTCTATAAGTCACATGACCATATCAGACATTTATTACTGTACCCTCTATAAGTCACATGACCATATCAGACATTTATTACTGCACCCTCTATAAGTCACATGACCATATCAGACATTTAGTTCTGCACCCTCTGTAAGTCACATGACCATATCAGACATTTATTACTGCACCCTCTATAAGTCACATGACCATATCAGACATTTGGTTGTGCACCCTCTATAAGTCACATGACCATATCAGACATTTAGTTCTGCACCCTCTATAAGTCACATGACCATATCAGACATTTGGTTGTGCACCCTCTATAAGTCACATGACCATATCAGACATTTAGTTCTGCACCCTCTATAAGTCACATGCCCATATAAGACATTTATTACTGCACCCTTTATAAGTCACATGCCCATATCAGACATTACTGCACCCTCTATAAGTCACATGACCATATCAGACATTTATTACTGCACCCTCTATAAGTCACATGACCATATCAGACATTTATTACTGCACCCTCTATAAGTCACATGACCATATCAGACATTTATTACTGTACCCTCTATAAGTCACATGACCATATCAGACATTTATTACTGCACCCTCTATAAGTCACATGACCATATCAGACATTTAGTTCTGCACCCTCTGTAAGTCACATGACCATATCAGACATTTATTACTGCACCCTCTATAAGTCACATGACCATATCAGACATTTGGTTGTGCACCCTCTATAAGTCACATGACCATATCAGACATTTAGTTCTGCACCCTCTATAAGTCACATGACCATATCAGACATTTGGTTGTGCACCCTCTATAAGTCACATGACCATATCAGACATTTAGTTCTGCACCCTCTATAAGTCACATGACCATATCAGACATTTATTACTGCACCCTCTATAAGTCATATGACCATATCAGACATTTATTACTGCACCCTCTATAAGTCATATGACCATATCAGACATTTATTACTGCACCCTCTATAAGTCACATGACCATATCAGACATTTAGTTCTGCACCCTCTATAAGTCACATGACCATAACAGATATTTATTACTGCACCCTTTATAAGTCACATGACCATATCAGACATTTATTACTGCACCCTCTATAAGTCATATGACCATATCAGACCTTTAGTTCTGCACCCTCTATAAGTCACATGACCATATCAGGCATTTGGTTGTGCACCCTCTATAAGTCATATGACCATATCAGACATTTATTACTGCATCCTTTATAAGTTAACATGACCATATCAGACATTTATTACTGCACCCTCTATAAGTCACATGACCATATCAGACATTTATTACTGCACCCTCTATAAGTCACATGACCATATCAGACATTTATTACTGCACCCTTTATAAGTCACATGCCCATATCAGACATTTATTATTGCACCCTCTATAAGTCACATGACCATATCAGACATTTATTACTGCACCCTCTATAAGTCACATGACCATATCAGACATTTATTACTGCAACCTTTATAAGTCACATGCCCATATCAGACATTTATTACTGCATCCTTTATAAGTCACATGACCATATCAGACATTTATTACTGCATCCTTTATAAGTCACATGACCATATCAGACATTTATTACTGCACCCTTTATAAGTCACATGCCCATATCAGACATTTATTACTGCATCCTTTATAAGTCACATGACCATATCAGACATTTATTACTGCATCCTTTATAAGTCACATGCCCATATCAGACATTTATTACTGCATCCTTTATAAGTCACATGACCATATCAGACATTTATTACTGCATCCTTTATAAGTCACATGACCATATCAGACATTTATTACTGCATCCTTTATAAGTCACATGCCCATATCAGACATTTATTACTGCACCCTCTATAAGTCACATGCCCATATCAGACCTTTATTACTGCACCCTCTATAAGTTAACATGACCATATCAGACATTTATTACTGCACCCTCTATAAGTCACATGCCCATATCAGACATTTATTACTGCACCCTCTATAAGTCACATGACCATATCAGACATTTATTACTGCACCCTCTATAAGTCACATGAACATATCAGACATTTATTACTGCACCCTCTATAAGTCACATGCCCATATCAGACATTTATTACTGCATCCTTTATAAGTCACAAGACCATATCAGACAATTAGTTCTGCACCCTCTATAAGTCACATGACCATATCAGACATTTATTACTGCACCCTTTATAAGTCACATGACCATATCAGACATTTATTACTGTACCCTCTATAAGTCACATGACCATATCAGACAATTAGTTCTGCACCCTCTATAAGTCACATGCCCATATCAGACATTTATTACTGCACCCTCTATAAGTCACATGCCCATATCAGATATTTATTACTGCACCCTCTATAAGTCACATGCCCATATCAGACATTTATTACTGCACCCTCTATAAGTCACATGCCCATATCAGACATTTATTACTGCACCCTCTATAAGTCACATGACCATATCAGACATTTATTACTGCACCCTCTATAAGTCACATGACCATATCAGACATTTATTACTGCACCCTCTATAAGTCACATGACCATATCAGACATTTATTACTGCACCCTCTATAAGTCACATGACCATATCAGACATTTATTACTGCACCCTCTATAAGTCACATGACCATATCAGACATTTATTACTGCACCCTCTATAAGTCACATGACCATATCAGACATTTATTACTGCACCCTCTATAAGTCACATGACCATATCAGACAATTAGTTCTGCACCCTCTATAAGTCACATGCCCATATCAGACCTTAAGTTCTGCACCCTCTATAAGTCACATGCCCATATCAGACATTTATTACTGCACCCTCTATAAGTCACATGACCATATCAGACAATTAGTTCTGCACCCTCTATAAGTCACATGACCATATCAGACAATTAGTTCTGCACCCTCTATAAGTCACATGCCCATATCAGACCTTAAGTTCTGCACCCTCTATAAGTCACATTCCCATATCAGACATTTAGTTCTGCACCCTCTATAAGTCACATGACCATATCAGATATTTATTACTGCACCCTCTATAAGTCACATGCCCATATCAGACATTTATTACTGCACCCTCTATAAGTCACATGCCCATATCAGACATTTATTACTGCACCCTCTATAAGTCACATGCCCATATCAGACATTTATTACTGCACCCTCTATAAGTCACATGCCCATATCAGACATTTATTACTGCACCCTCTATAAGTCACATGCCCATATCAGACATTTATTACTGTACCCTCTATAAGTCACATGCCCATATCAGACATTTATTACTGCACCCTTTATAAGTCACATGACCATATCAGACATTTATTACTGCACCCTTTATAAGTCACATACCCATATCAGACATTTATTACTGCACCCTCTATAAGTCACATGCCCATATCAGACATTTATTACTGCACCCTCTATAAGTCACATGCCCATATCAGACATTTATTACTGCACCCTTTATAAGTCACATGCCCATATCAGACATTTATTACTGCACCCTCTATAAGTCACATGCCCATATCAGACATTTATTACTGCACCCTCTAAGTCACATGCCCATATCAGACATTTATTACTGCACCCTCTATAAGTCACATGACCATATCAGACATTTATTACTGCACCCTCTATAAGTCACATGACCATATCAGACATTTATTACTGCACCCTCTATAAGTCACATGACCATATCAGACATTTATTGCTGCACCCTCTATAAGTCACATGCCCATATCAGACATTTATTACTGCACCCTCTATAAGTAACATGCCCATATCAGACATTTAGTTCTGCACCCTCTATAAGTCACATGACCATATCAGACATTTATTACTGCACCCTCTATAAGTCACATGCCCATATCAGACATTTATTACTGCACCCTCTATAAGTCACATGACCATATCAGACATTTAGTTCTGCACCCTCTATAAGTCACATGACCATATCAGACCTTCATACCCCCCAACTGTCCCGATTTTCGCGGGACAGTCCCGATTTTAGGGGTCTGTCCCTCTTTCCCGAGTTGCTAGCCATCTTTCCCGATTTTCCCCAGGCATTTAAAAAAAAAAAAAAAAAATGTTTTTTTTTTTTTTTTTTTTTTTTTTTTTACAATTCTATTGGGCCCATACTCAGAAGCAGCTGGCTTTGCTCTCACAGGGTTAGATACCTGTTATATTCCCTGTGGAAAAGGAATGGTGTGTGGGTTAAGCAGGAGTAAGAAGGCTGTATACACTCTGACCACGGGTAATGGTGACCTCTCTAACCTACCTCTGGTAATGATGATATCTAACCCCTGGTGATAATACTAGCATGCTTTCAGTTTTATACAATGAGCAGTGCTAATACCAGGGTAACAAACAGTTTAACGAACAGTGGCAGCCGCAGACTGCCAGCTAATGTGCTTGCCAACCCCAGGACCCCATACAATGAATTACATATACCCATATATGATGTAGTGTGTGTGTCTATCTGTATCCATAACTGTGTGTGTGTATCTGTATGTATAAGTTTATGCTATGTAGTGTGTGTGTGTCTGCATGTATAAATGTAAGCTATGTAGTGTGTGTATGTGTATCTGCATGTATAAGTGTGTATCTGCATGTGTAAGTGTATGCTATGTAGTGTGTGTGTGTATCTGCATGTGTAAGTTTATGCTATGTAGTGTGTGTGTGTGTCTGCATGTATAAATGTAAGCTATGTAGTGTGTGTATGTGTATCTGCATGTATAAGTGTGTATCTGCATGTGTAAGTGTATGCTATGTAGTGTGTGTGTATCTGCATGTGTAAGTGTATGCTATGTAGTGTGTGTGTATCTGCATGTATAAATGTAAGCTATGTAGTGTGTGTATGTGTATCTGCATGTATAAGTGTGTATCTGCATGTGTAAGTGTATGCTATGTAGTGTGTGTGTGTATCTGCATGTGTAAGTTTATGCTATGTAGTGTGTGTGTGTGTCTGCATGTATAAATGTAAGCTATGTAGTGTGTGTATGTGTATCTGCATGTATAAGTGTGTATCTGCATGTGTAAGTGTATGCTATGTAGTGTGTGTGTATCTGCATGTGTAAGTGTATGCTATGTAGTGTGTGTGTATCTGCATGTATAAATGTAAGCTATGTAGTGTGTATGTATCTGCATGTATAAGTGTATGCTATGTAGTGTGTGTGTATCTGCATGTGTAAGTGTATGCTATGTAGTGTGTGTGTGTGTATCTGCATGTGTAAGTGTATGCTATGTAGTGTGTATGTATCTGCATGTATAAGTGTATGCTATGTAGTGTGTGTGCATCTGCATGTATAAGTGTATGCTATGTAGTGTGTGTGTGTATCTGCATGTGTAAGTGTATGCTATGTAGTGTGTGTGTATCTGCATGTATAAGTGTATGCTATGTAGTGTGTGTGTGTATCTGCATGTATAAGTGTATGCTATGTAGTGTGTGTATCTGCATGTATAAGTGTGTATCTGCATGTATAAGTGTATGCTATGTAGCGTGCTACTGTGCATTTTTGCTGACTTTAAAGGCCAGCATCTAGAATATTAATGGGGAATGCAGAGAGTAGTTTTAAAGAATTTATTAATAAATGTGCAATTAAGATAAAAATATTTAGCAATGTCTTTGCAAAGGCTAATTAAATACAGCGCTCACATAGCCATACCAGTGGTTTGAGCTTGTGTTTGATTTGCTGCCTAAGTGTATTAAAATATATGACTTTATTTAGAATTTTATTTTTATTACTTTGGTCTTATGATTTTTAAGCCCCGCCCACCACATTTCAATTTTTTTGCGGGGGGGGGGTGTCCCTCTTTTGAATTTTGAAATGTTGGGAGGTATGCTTTAGTTCTGCACCCTCTATAAGTCACATGCCCATATCAGACATTTAGTTCTGCACCCTCTATAAGTCACATGCCCATATCAGACATTTAGTTCTGCACCCTCTATAAGTCACATGACCATATCAGACATTTATTACTGCACCCTCTATAAGTCACATGACCATATCAGACATTTATTACTGCACCCTCTATAAGTTAACATGACCATATCAGACCTTTATTACTGCACCCTCTATAAGTCACATGACCATATCAGACAATTAGTTCTGCACCCTCTATAAGTCACATGACCATATCAGACATTTATTACTGCACCCTCTATAAGTCACATGCCCATATCAGACATTTATTACTGCACCCTCTATAAGTCACATGCCCATATCAGACATTTATTACTGCACCCTCTATAAGTCACATGCCCATATCAGACATTTATTACTGCACCCTCTATAAGTTACATGCCCATATCAGACATTTATTACTGCACCCTCTATAAGTCACATGACCATATCAGACATTTATTACTGCACCCTCTATAAGTCACATGACCATATCAGACCTTAAGTTCTGCACCCTCTATAAGTCACATGACCATATCAGACATTTATTACTGCACCCTCTATAAGTCACATGACCATATCAGACATTTAGTTCTGCACCCTCTATAAGTCACATGACCATATCAGACATTTATTACTGCACCCTCTATAAGTCACATGACCAAATCAGACATTTATTACTGCACCCTCTATAAGTCACATGACCATATCAGATATTTATTACTGCACCCTTTATAAGTCACATGCCCATATCAGACATTTATTACTGCACCCTCTATAAGTCACATGACCAAATCAGACATTTATTACTGCACCCTCTATAAGTCACATGACCATATCAGACATTTATTACTACACCCTCTATAAGTCACATGCCCATATCAGACTTTTATTACTGCACCCTCTATAAGTCACATGACCATATCAGACATTTATTACTGCACCCTCTATAAGTCACATGACCATATCAGACATTTATTACTGCACCCTCTATAAGTCACATGCCCATATCAGACATTTATTACTGCACCCTCTATAAGTAACATGCCCATATCAGACATTTATTACTGCACCCTCTATAAGTCACATGACCATATCAGACATTTAGTTCTGCACCCTCTATAAGTCACATGACCATATCAGACCTTTAGTTCTGCACCCTCTATAAGTGACATGCCCATATCAGACATTTAGTTCTGCACCCTCTATAAGTCACATGACCATATCAGACATTTATTACTGCACCCTCTATAAGTCACATGACCATATCAGACCTTTATTACTGCACCCTCTATAAGTTAACATGACCATATCAGACATTTATTACTGCACCCTCTATAAGTTAACATGACCATATCAGACATTTATTACTGCACCCTCTATAAGTCGCATGACCATATCAGACCTTTAGTTCTGCACCCTCTATAAGTCACATGCCCATATCAGACATTTATAACTGCACCCTCTATAAGTCACATGACCATATCAGACATTTATTACTGCACCCTCTATAAGTCACATGACCATATCAGACATTTAGTTCTGCACCCTCTATAAGTCACATGACCATATCAGACATTTAGTTCTGCACCCTCTATAAGTCACATGACCATATCAGACATTTATTACTGCACCCTCTATAAGTCACATGACCATATCAGACCTTTATTACTGCACCCTCTATAAGTTAACATGACAATATCAGACATTTATTACTGCACCCTCTATAAGTCACATGCCCATATCAGACATTTAGTTCTGCACCCTCTATAAGTCACATGACCATATCAGACATTTATTACTGCACCCTCTATAAGTCACATGACCATATCAGACCTTTATTACTGCACCCTCTATAAGTTAACATGACCATATCAGACCTTTAGTTCTGCACCCTCTTTAAGTCACATGACCATATCAGACCTTTAGTTCTGCACCCTCTATAAGTTAACATGACCATATCAGACATTTATTACTGCACCCTCTATAAGTCACATGCCCATATCAGACATTTAGTTCTGCACCCTCTATAAGTCACATGACCATATCAGACATTTATAACTGCACCCTCTATAAGTCACATGACCATATCAGACATTTAGTTCTGCACCCTCTATAAGTCACATGCCCATATCAGACATTTAGTTCTGCACCCTCTATAAGTCACATGCCCATATCAGACATTTATTACTGCACCCTCTATTAGTCACATGGCCATATAAGACATTTAGTTCTGCACCATCTATAAGTCACATGCCCATATCAGATATATATATATATATATATATATATATATATATATATATATATATATATATATATATTCATTCCATTTGGATCAGGCAATAGGATTTTCCTACCTTTATTCCGATTGGCTGATAGAATCCTATCAGCCAATCGGAATTCAAGGGACGCCATCTTGGATGACATCATTTAAAGGAACCTTCATTCTTCGCTTGGACTTCGTTTGAAGAGGATGCTCCGCGTCGGCTGGATTGAAGATGGACCCGCTCCGCTCCGGATGGATGAAGATAGAAGATGCCGTCTGGATAAAGACTTCTGCCGCTTGGAGGACCTCTTCTGCCTGGATCGGATGAAGACTTATGCCCCTCTGGAAGTCCACTTGTGCCCGGCTGGGTGAAGACGTCTCAAGGTAGGGTGATCTTCAAGGGGGTAGTGTTAGGTTTTTTAAAGGGGGGATTGGGTGGGTTTTAGAGTAGGGTTGAGTGTGTGGGTGGTGGGTTTTAATGTTGGGGGGGTATTGTATTTTTTTTTTTTACAGGTAAAAGAGCTAATTACTTTGGGGCAATGCCCCGCAAAAGTCCCTTTTAAGGGCTATTTGTAATTTAGTATAGGGTAGGGAATTTTATTATTTTGGGGGGCTTTTTTTTATTTTATTAGGGGGATTAGATTAGGTGTAATTAGTTTAAAAAATTTTAATTATTTTTTTATTTTCTGTAATTTAGTGTTTGTGGTTTTTCGTACTTTAGTTTATTTAATTTAATTGTAGTTAATTGTAGTTAGTTTATGTAATTAATTTAATGATAGTGTAGTGTTATGTGTAATTGTAATTTAGATTAGGGTTTATTTTACCTGTAAATTTGTACTTATTTTATCTAGAAAGCTATTAAATAGTTAATAACTATTTAATAACTATTCTACCTAGTTAAAATAAATACAAAGTTGCCTGTAAAATAAAAATAAACCCTAAGCTAGCTACAATGTAACTATTAGTATCTAGCTTAGGGTTTATTTTATAGGTAAGTATTTAGTTTTAAATAGGATTAATTTATTTAAAAATAGTAATTTTATTTAAATTATATTTAAGTTAGGGGGGTTAGACTTAGGGTTAGACTTAGGTTTAGGGGTTAATAAATTTAATATAGTAGCGGCGGCAGATTGGGGTTAATAAATGTAGATAGGTGTTGGCGATGTTAGGGACGGCAGATTAGGGGTTAATAAAATTTAACTAGTGTTTGTGAGGCGGTTTAGGGGTTAATATATTTATTACAGTGGCGGCGATGTCCGGTCGGCAGATTAGGGGTTACTTTATTTAAGTGTTTCCGATGTTGGGGGGGGGGCTCGGTTTAGGTGTTTAGGGGTTAATAGGTAGTTTATGGGTGTTAGTGTACTTTTTAGCACTTTAGTTAAGAGTTTTATGTTACAGCGTTAGGTCATAAAACTCTTAACTACTGACTTTTAAATGCGGTAGGAGTCTTGACAGGAGAGGATCTACCGCTCAATTCTTCCAAGACTCGTAATACCGGCGTTAGGCAAGTCCCATTAAAAAGATAGGATACGCAACTGACGTAAGGGGATTTGCGGTAAGCTCGAGTCGCGGAAGAAAAGTGAGCGGTAGTAATTGACGTAAGGGGATTTGCGGTAAGCTCGAGTCGCGGAAGAAAAGTGAGCGGTACACCTGTACCTGCCAGACTCGTAATACCAGTGGGCGTTAAAAAGCAGCGTTGGGACCCACCTCTCAACGCTGCTTTTTAAGGCTAACGCAAGACTCTTGTTCTTGATGTCTACCTAATATAACACTTTATGTTACTTTAACGTGTATTATTAACTATTGGTAAAATGAAACTACTGTTATTCTTGTTTTATGGTAGTCCATATTTGTTTTAATTTTCTGTACAACCTCAATAAAAAACTATTAAAAAAAAACATAAGTCCATTACTTTATAAAATTTTAAAGAAACAACCATTTTCAGAGTAAAATTACAGGAAAAGGTGACAAAATAAACAAACAAGTTAGTGAATTTGTGTGCAGTACATTTAGCCCTGATAGTTTATATAGTATAGCTAAAATCTTCAGTCTCGGGGTCATAGGCTGGCAGTTCACAGGTCTGGAGATTGTTAATAGACTTTGAGGATTTTATGTAAAAAACAATAATATAATCTTTGCACAGATGATTTGATGTGGAGGACTTTGAGGCAGACGCCAGTAATAGTCGGTACTTGTCAGGAACGCTAAATAATCATTATTATTATGGCAGCCTCATTGTCAATATGAGCACAGTGCTTCCTTGCAAATCCCTGTGATTACAGCTTAGATAACAAGCCAATGAGTATAATGCATAAAGCGCACTAGCAGCCGTGGGGTATCCCCATATTTAGGAGTTAATCACAATCCTTTTAGGATTATTACCTGCATACTGACAGCAACAGACGAGACGTCTCTAATGTCAAGATGATCACAATTAGAAGCACCGCTTATATCACAGGCTTGGGGAAAATGGTCCTTTACTTAACACGTGCCAGTTCGGTTTCCTTCATCAAGATCTAAATTCTTGATAATTAACACAAATTGATAGGGTCATTTTTTACTTAGCAAATTCCAAAACTTAAAGGGAGGTGAAATCCAGAAATTTTCTTTCATGATTTAGGTAGAACAAACAAGTTTTCTGCTATTATCAAATTTGTTTTATTCTCTTGGTATCATTTGTTGAAGGAGCAGCAATGCACTACTGGTTTCTAACTGATCACAAGGGCGAGCCAATGACAATCGGTATAAATATACAGCCACCAATCAGCAGCTAGAACCTTGTTACTTTGCTGCTCCTGAGCTTACCTAGATAAACCCTTTAACAAAGAAGAACAAGAGAATGAAGCAAAGGAAGTAAATTGGAAAGTTGTTTAATATTGTATGCTCTGTCTAAATCATTAATGTCTAATTATGACTTTACTGTCCCTTTAATAAAACCGCAGACAACACTTTTCAAATAACTACTAAGTACCACAAAAACTGTACCATTGGATTTGCATATGGGCAAAATACATTTTTCATTACCCCGCTATACTGGACAATATCAGGAAGCAATGTCCCCAAACAGATACAAACACTACCTGCTTAAAGTTAAAATAATAATAAGCGCTTTTACACTAATAAAATAGGCCCAAATCCATAACCCAACAAACCCATAATGCCCCTGTTCAAATCCCTCAAAAAGACACACACACATATCTCTGTGGATTTAGAGCACAACAGATTTATTGCACACCCTTCACTTATTAGCTTCACTAAATACTATTAACTAAGACCAATCAACGTACATCCTGTAATGTATTTGCTAAACCCCTGTTTGTCCTATTGGGAGAGTAATGACAACGTTAATAATTCTGTGCTGTTTTCAGGAGGTAAAAATTTCCAGCTGACGGGGTATAAACAGAGGGCATTTTAGGATTGTATTGGTAGAGGTGTTTGCAACAGAAATAGTAAGGTTCTTATGCCACTTTACAAATTATTAATTAGGCCTCATCTTGCGTATTGTGTGCAGTTCTGGAGGCCATATCTTCAGAAGGATATTAACAAACTTGAATCTGTGCAAAGGAGGGCTACCAAAATGGTACATGGTCTAAAAAAATAAAACTTACCAGGATAGGCCCAATAACCTAAATATGTATAGCTTAGAGGAGAGAAGGGAAAGAGGTGACATGATAGCAACTTTCAAGTACATTAAAGGGTTTAGTAAAACTGAGGCTGTGGGTATTTTACATAAAATGGAAAATTCAAGAACAAGGGGTCATGAGCTCAAGCTAAAGGGTAGTAGATTCAGGAGTAATTTGTGGAAGCTTCTTTACAGAAAGAGTGATTGATTCATGGAATAAACTCCCACAAGAGGTGGTAATGACAAACACTGTGGGGGAATTCAGGAATGCCTGGGATAAGCATAAGGCTATGTTACTAACTAGATAAGTTTATACTTTTAGTAAATATCAGGCATACTTGCTGGGCCTATGGCTCTTATCCGTCGCCAATATCAATATCTATTACTGACAAAACACAATGATAATACCGGATAACGTTCAGAAATAGTTATCTGCTGAAAACAGGCGCAATATCAATCATCAATGACAAAAGCAGCATTGTTGCAATGGAATATCGTGAGTTGTATACATTGGTGGAAATCCAAAAGATCCGCAGCAAAAGGTTGTGCTTGTTTCGCTACCATACTGATGAAGTCATTTTCAAATTGTCACAAAGGAAGGGCAACAAGTAACAGAGACCTGTACTTACATTAACACATTTAATAGAAAGTAGAGATTTACATTTGTAGAGGAGATCAGATATTCGTTTCCTTATATCCAAATGAATGCACCAACGAAACTGTAAGAAAACAAAAAAATACTGACGAAATTCCACCTGCCAAGCACAGATCATAATAAAACAAGGGGAAAAAACAAATTGAAAAGCAACTTTATACTGCAGTAACTACTAAAAATTAGAAATGTACACAATCAAAACATTTATTTTGAACCAATCATTAATGATGAGAAGAAAATTGTCTTTCATTTTATCCTAGATTTTCTCACGGGGACATTCAGTTTGGTTGAATCTTGATAACGTTATTCAATCGTTATTCACAGAACTTTGTTAACCCCTTATTTCATATGGAGAACATCTTGGGGCAGTAGAGAATGCTGGACTGGCCTAACAGGATGCTCGGATATTTCCTGGTTGGCTGTAGCTGCTATGGCCAGCTGGCTACAATTTAAAGGGGCATTAAACACTAAATAAATACTAGATAGAATGATGCATTCAAAGAAAAGACTAGTCTGAGATTATCATGTAGATGTATTTTTTATAGTTTCATTAGTTGTTTAAATAGTGACAAAATAAGTGTAAAGTTTTGGTGTCTATAAAACAATGGGAGCTGCCATGTTGTAACTTAGGTTACCTTCTCTGCTGTGGCCAATTAGGGACAGTTATAAATAGGTCACTAGTATGTGCAGCCAATGACTATGTAGATTACAACAGTGTTCTGCACTTCAATTTTTATCAGGAACTGAAAAAGCTCACAATTTCAGAATGGATTTACAGGAAAAGGGCACAAAATAAAAGTATATTGTAGAATTTTTATATATATATATATATATATATATATATATATATATATATATATATATATATATATATATATATATATATATATATATATATATATATATATATATATATATATATATATATATCTATATATATATATATATATATATATATATATATGATTTATTATTTTTATATTACCATATAGAAGTGTTTTATGTCCCTTTAAGGTGTGTGTGGGCTGCTATCACAAAAGGCTGCTGCTTGTTTTACCTTCCCCATCGCTGGTACTTTAATTACTCTCAACTTGCCCCGGCATAGCCTATCACGCCTGTCAATCACATCACAACCAGTGACACGTGAAGTCACAAGTATTGCCCCATCAGAGTAGATAAATGGAGGCTTCAGGCTGATAAGTGATGGCATGAAACCCGTCTTTTTTGGTATCATAAATAAAGGTCCATTTGAATTTAAATAAAAGGCTGGAAACAGAATTTATGCTTACCTGATAAATTACTTTCTCCAACAGTGTGTCCGGTCCACAGCGTCATCCTTACTTGTGGGAATATCTCTTCCCCAACAGGAAATGGCAAAGAGTCCCAGCAAAGCTGGCCATATAGTCCCTCCTAGGCTCCGCCCACCCCAGTCATTCGACCGATGGACAGGAGGAAATATATAGGAGAAACCATATGGTACTGTGGTGACTGTAGTTAGAGAAAATAATTCATCAGACCTGATTAAAAAACCAGGGCGGGCCGTGGACCGGACACACCGTTGGAGAAAGTAATTTATCAGGTAAGCATAAATTCTGTTTTCTCCAACATTGGTGTGTCCGGTCCACGGCGTCATCCTTACTTGTGGGAACCAATACCAAAGCTTTAGGACACGGATGAAGTGAGGGAGCAAATCAGGTTACCTAAACGGAAGGCACCACGGCTTGCAAAACCTTTCTCCCAAAAATAGCCTCCGAAGAAGCAAAAGTATCAAATTTGTAAAATTTGGCAAAAGTGTGCAGTGAAGACCAAGTCGCTGCCTTACATATCTGGTCAACAGAAGCCTCGTTCTTGAAGGCCCATGTGGAAGCCACAGCCCTAGTGGAGTGAGCTGTGATTCTTTCAGGAGGCTGCCGTCCGGCAGTCTCATAAGCCAATCGGATGATGCTTTTAAGCCAAAAGGAAAGAGGTAGAAGTCGCTTTTTGACCTCTCCTTTTACCAGAATAAACAACAAACAAAGAAGATGTTTGTCTGAAATCTTTTGTAGCCTCTAAATAGAATTTTAGAGCACGGACTACGTCCAAATTGTGTAACAAACGTTCCTTCTTTGAAACTGGATTCGGACATAAAGAAGGTACAACTATCTCCTGGTTAATATTTTTGTTAGAAACAACCTTTGGAAGAAAACCAGGCTTAGTACGCAAAACCACCTTATCTGCATGGAACACCAGATAGGGCGGAGAACACTGCAGAGCAGATAACTCTGAAACTCTTCTAGCAGAAGAAATTGCAACCAAAAACAAAACTTTCCAAGATAGTAACTTAATATCTATGGAATGTAAAGGTTCAAACGGAACCCCTTGAAGAACTGAAAGAACTAGATTTAGACTCCAGGGAGGAGTCAAAGGTCTGTAAACAGGCTTGATCCTAACTAGAGCCTGAACAAATGCTTGAACATCTGGCACAGCTGCCAGTCTTTTGTGTAGTAAGACAGATAAAGCAGAGATCTGTCCCTTTAGAGAACTAGCAGATAATCCTTTCTCCAAACCTTCTTGTAGAAAGGAGAGATTCTTAGGAATTTTTATCTTATTCCATGGGAATCCTTTGGATTCACACCAACAGATATATCTTTTCCATATTTTATGGTAAATCTTTCTAGTTACCGGTTTTCTGGCCTGAACCAGAGTATCTATCACAGAATCTGAAAACCCACGCTTCGATAGAATCAAGCGTTCAATCTCCAAGCCGTCAGCTGGAGGGAGACCAGATTTGGATGTTCGAATGGACCCTGAACAAGAAGGTCCTGTCTCAAAGGTAGCTTCCATGGTGGAACCGATGACATATTCACCAGGTCTGCATACCAAGTCCTGCGTGGCCACGCAGGAGCTATCAAGATCACTGAGGCCCTCTCCTGATTGATCCTGGCTACCAGCCTGGGAATGAGAGGAAACGGTGGAAATACATAAGCTAGGTTGAAGGTCCAAGGTGCTACTAGTGCATCTACTAGAGTCGCCTTGGGATCCCTGGATCTGGACCCGTAGCAAGGAACCTTGAAGTTCTGATGAGACGCCATCAGATCCATGTCTGGAATGCCCCATAATTGAGTTATTTGGACAAACTCCCCCGGATGGAATGTCTGACGACTCAGAAAATCCGCCTCCCAGTTTTCCACACCTGGGATGTGGATCGCAGACAGGTGGCAGGAGTGATCCTCCGCCCATTGAATTATTTTGGTCACTTCTTTCATCTCCAGGGAACTCCTTGTTCCCCCTGATGATTGATATACGCAACGGTCGTCATGTTGTCTGATTGGAATCTTATGAATCTGGCCTTTGCTAGTTGAGGCCAAGCCCTGAGAGCATTGAATATCGCTCTCAGTTCCAGAATGTTTATCGGGAGAAGAGACTCTTCCCGACACCATAGACCCTGAGCTTTCAGGGATTCCCAGACCGCGCCCCAGCCCACTAGACTGGCGTCGGTCGTGACAATGACCCACTCTGGTCTGCAGAAGCTCATTCCCTGGGATAGATGGTCCAGGGTCAGCCACCAACGGAGTGAATCTCTGGTCTTCTGATCTACTTGAATCATTGGAGACAAGTCTGTATAGTCCCCATTCCACTGTTTGAGCATGCACAGTTGTAATGGTCTTAGATGAATTCGTGCAAAAGGAACTATGTCCATTGCTGCAACCATCAACCCTACTACTTCCATGCACTACGCTATAGAAGGACGTGGAACAGAATGAAGAACTTGACAAGTGCTTAGAAGTTTTGACTTTCTGACCTCTGTCAGAAAAATCCTCATTTGTAAGGAATCTATTATTGTTCCCAAGAAGGGAACTCTTGTTGACGGAGACAGAGAACTTTTTTCTATGTTCACCTTCCATCCGTGTGATCTGAGAAAGGCCAGAACGATGTCTGTATGAGCCTTTGCTTTTGACAGGGACGACGCTTGTATTAGAATGTCGTCCAAGTAAGGTACTACTGCAATGCCCCTCGGTCTTAGAACCGCTAGAAGGGACCCTAGTACCTTTGTGAAAATCCTTGGAGCAGTGGCTAACCCGAATGGGAGGGCCACAAACTGGTAATGTTTGTCCAGAAAGGCGAACCTTAGGAACTGATGATGTTCTTTGTGGATAGGAATATGTAGGTACGCATCCTTTAGATCCACGGTAGTCATAAATTGACCTTCCTGGATAGTGGGTAGAATCGTTCGAATGGTTTCCATCTTGAACGATGGTACCCTGAGAAATTTGTTTAGGATCTTCAAATCCAAAATTGGTCTGAAAGTTCCCTCTTTTTTGGGAACTACGAACAGATTGGAATAAAATCCCATTCCTTGTTCCTTTATTGGAACTGGGTGTATCACTCCCATCTTTAACAGGTCTTCTACACAATGTAAGAACGCCTGTCTCTTTATTTGGTTTGAGGATAAGTGAGACATGTGGAACCTTCCCCTTGGGGGTAGTTCCCTGAATTCCAGGAGATAACCCTGAGAAACTATTTCTAGCGCCCAGGGATCCTGAACATCTCTTGCCCAAGCCTGAGCAAAGAGAGAGAGTCTGCCCCCTACTAGATCCGGTCCCGGATCGGGGGCTACTCCTTCATGCTGTTTTGTTAGCAGCAGCAGGCTTCTTGGCCTGCTTACCCTTGTTCCAGCCTTGCATCGGTTTCCAGGCTGGTTTGGGTTGTGAGGCATTACCCTCTTGCTTAGAGGATGCAGAAATAGAGGCCGGTCCGTTCCTGAAATTGCGAAAGGAACGAAAATTAGACTTATTCTTGGCCTTGAAAGGCCTATCTTGTGGAAGGGCGTGGCCCTTTCCCCCAGTGATGTCTGAAATAATCTCTTTCAATTCTGGTCCAAATAGAGTTTTACCTTTGAAAGGGATGTTAAGCAATTTTGTCTTGGATGACACATCCGCTGACCAAGACTTTAGCCAAAGCGCTTTGCGCGCCACGATTGCAAACCCTGAATTTTTCGCCGCTAATCTAGCTAATTGCAAAGCGGCATCTAAGTGCGTGAACTCTGTCCATAACCTCCTCTTATGGAGTCTCTCTACTAAGCGAGTTTTCTAGTTCCTCGAACCAGAACCACGCTGCTGTAGTGACAGGAACAATGCACGAAATGGGTTGTAGAAGGTAACCTTGCTGTACAAAAATCTTTTTAAGCAAACCCTCTAATTTTTTATCCATAGGATCTTTGAAAGCACAACTATCCTCGATAGGAATAGTAGTGCGTTTGTTTAGAGTAGAAACTGCCCCTTCGACCTTAGGGACTGTCTGCCATAAGTCCTTTCTGGGGTCGACCATAGGAAATAATTTCTTAAATATAGGGGGGGGAACAAAAAGGTATGCCGGGCTTTTCCCACTCCTTATTCACTATGTCCGCCACCCGCTTGGGTATAGGAAAAGCGTCGGGGTGCACCGGAACCTCTAGGAACTTGTCCATCTTGCATAATTTCTCTGGAATGACCAAGTTGTCACAATCATCCAGAGTAGATAACACCTCCTTAAGCAGTGCACGGAGATGTTCTAATTTAAATTTAAATGTCACAACATCAGGTTCAGCTTGTTGAGAAATTTTTCCTGAATCTGAAATTTCCCCATCTGACAAAACCTCCCTCATGGCCCCTTGAGATTGGTGTGAGGGTATGACAGAACAATTATCATCAGCGCCCTCCTGCTCTTCAGTGTTTAAAACAGAGCAATCACGCTTTCTCTGATATGTAGGCATTTTGGATAAAATATTTGCTATGGAGTTATCCATTACAGCCGTTAATTGTTGCATGGTAATAAGCATTGGCGCGCTAGATGTACTAGGGGCCTCCTGCGTGGGCAAAACTGGTGTAGACACAGTAGGAGATGATGTAGTATCATGTTTACTCCCCTCATCTGAGGAATCATCTTGGGCAATTTCATTATCTGTGGCAGTACTGTCCTTACTTTGTTTGGACGCTATGGCACAATTATCACACAAATTTAAATGGGGAGACACATTGGCTTTCATACATATAGAACATAGCTTATCCGAAGGCACAGACATGTTAAACAGGCTTAAACTTGTCAATAAAGCACAAAAAACGTTTAAAATTTAAAGAGACAGTAACGGTTTTGTTTTAAAACAGAAAACACTTTATTACTGAATATGTGAAAAAGTATGAAGGAATTGTTAAAAAATTACCAAAATTTCACCACAGTGTCTTAAAGCATTAAGAGTATTGCACACCAAATTTCAGAGCTTTAACCCTTAAAATAACGGAACCGGAGCCGTTTACAAATTTAACCCCTATACAGTCCCAGCTATAGCCTTTGCTGAGACCTAACCAAGCCCAGAGGGGAATACGATACCAAGTGACACCTTCTAGAAACTTTTCCAGCTACTTTCAGATCCTCACACATGCATCTGCATGTCCTGCTCTCAAAAAACAACTGCGCAGTAATGGCGCGAAAATGAGGCTCAGCCTACAACTAGGAAGGCCCCCTGACTGGAAAAGGTGTCTAACATAGTGCCTGCCGTTTAATAAACGTTCCCCAAGTTAATAAATGAGAATTATCAGCATAAACATGTATAAAATGCCCAAATAAAGCAATCGATTTAGCCCATAAAAGTGTCTACTAGTTTTATAGCCCATATTAAGCCCTTTATTCTGTTTGTTTGACTAAGAAAATGGCTTACCGGTCCCCATGAGGGGAAATGACAGCCTTCCAGCATTACATGGTCTTGTTAGAAATATGGCTAGTCATACCTTAAGCAGAAAAGTCTGCTAACTGTTTCCCCCAACTGAAGTTACTTCATCTCAACAGTCCTATGTGGAAACAGCAATCGATTTTAGTTACTGTCTGCTAAAATCATCTTCCTCTCACAAACAGAAATCTTCATCCTTTTCTGTTTCAGAGTAAATAGTACATACCAGCACTATTTTAAAATAACAAACACTTGATAGAAGAATAAAAAACTACATTTAAACACCAAAAAACTCTTAACCATCTCCGTGGAGATGTTGCCTGTGCAACGGCAAAGAGAATGACTGGGGTGGGCGGAGCCTAGGAGGGACTATATGGCCAGCTTTGCTGGGACTCTTTGCCATTTCCTGTTGGGGAAGAGATATTCCCACAAGTAAGGATGACGCCGTGGACCGGACACACCAATGTTGGAGAAATTAACTTTTTCTTTATGTGGATTGTAGGTGGATTCTGTGCCTGCGGTGCTTGTCAGTGCTGTGCTTGTCAATGGTCTTCCACGGAGAGCAAATGGAACTACAGGTAGTCAGTGAGTTCCCTTCTGATCAAGAAGCAAATGAGAGATATTTACTGTTCAACTTGTAAATTAAACAGACTCACTAGTAATGTAATCACTTTTTTTTCATTACTGTATATGTTTCTGTGTGTATGTATAAATAAATCATTAATATGCTTATTGATAAAAAAGATAGGGCAAATCTGCAAATACATTGTTTATAAGTATTAGGTGGTATAAATCTTTGCACATATATATATACACATGAAAACATTTATCTTGCATATATACATATGTTTGTGTGTGTGTATATAAAGTATATATATAGCACACAGAGAAAGTCCAGCACTCACTTACAAGCTCTCAGTCCAACAAACCGGGAACAAGTGAAGGGTGCACAGGCTTATGTAATCACCCTAGACATATACAAAACACGGAAGGGGACTGCCCTCTCAGACCGAACTGGGTACACATCCTATGACCCTGAAACATGCACAGCCCTGGGTGCACAATAGCACTCTCAGGAAGCTGCACAGGTCTGGGTGCAAGGCACATAGGGAAATTTACAAAACAAATTAATACAGCACACAGAGAAAGTCCAGTACTTACTTACAAGCTCGCAGCTAAGATTTAAAGCAAAAATAGAAGAGTTAGTTACCGCATCTGGCCAAATGGGACAAGACCAGGTACCATGTCAAGGTCTCTTCCAAAATCTTAGTCTCTAAGCAGCCACACAATGCAAGCTCTCAATCCAACAAACTGTGAACAAGGCACAGGTCTGGGTGCAAGGCACATAGGGAAAATTACAAAACAAATTAATACAACACACAGAGAAAGTCCAGCACTCACTTACAAGCTCTCAGCTAAGATTAAAAGCAAAAATAGAAGAGTTAGTTACCGCATCTGGCCAAATGGGACAAGACCAGGTACCATGTCAAGGTCTCTTCCAAAACCTGAGTCTCTAAGCAGCCACACAATGCAATCTCTCAATCCAACAAACTGTGAACAAGTGAAGGGTGCACAGGCTTATGTAATCACCCTAGACATATACAAAACATGGAAGGGGACTGCACTCTCAGACCGGACTGGATACACATCCTATGACCCTGCAACATGCACAGCCTTGGGTGCACAATAGCACTCTCAGGAAGCTGACCCCAGGCAGGTCTGGGTGCAAGGCCCATAGGGAAAATTACAAAACAATTTAATACACTCACTTACAAGTGCAGTCCCCTTCCGTGTTTTGCATATGTCTAGGGTGATTACATAAGCCTGTGCACCCTTCACTTGTTCCCAGTTTGTTGGATTGAGAACATACATACACACACACACATACACACAAACACACATACATACACACATACACATACACACAAACACACATACATACACACACACACACATACACACACACACACACACACACACACACATACACACAAACACATACACACACACACACATACACACACATACACACACATACATACACACACACACATACACACACACACATACATACACACACATACATACACACACACACATACACACACATACACATACACACACATACACACAAACACACATACATACACACACATACATACACACACACACATACACACACACACATACACACACATACACACACACACATACACACACACATACACACACATACACACAAACACATACACACACACATACACACAAACACACATACATACACACACACATACACACACATACACATACACACAAACACACATACATACACACAAACACACATACATACACACATACATACACAAACACACACAAACACACACATACACACAAACACACATACACACACACAAACACACATACACAAACACACACACATACACACCAACACATATACATATACACATACACGCAAACACACACATACATACACACACACATACATACACACACACACTTTAAGTGATAGTAAACACCAACAATTTTAAAAAGATAGATAATCTATTTATTTACCATTCCCTAGTTTTGCATAACCAACACTGTTATAGAAATATACTTTTTACCTTTGTGATTACCTTGTATCTAAGCCTCTGCAATCGGCCTCCTTATCTCAGATCTTTTGACAGACTAGCATTTCAGGCAATAAGTGCTGACTCATAAATAACTCCATGTACATGAGCACAATGTTATCTATATGAAACACTAATGCCCTCTAGCTGTGAAAAACTGTCAAATGCATTCAGATAATAAGAGGCGGCCTTCAAGGGCATATGAGCCTAACTAAGTTTAGCTTTCAACTAAGAATACCAAGAGAACAAAGCAAATGTGATGATAGAAGTAAATTAAAAAGTTGTTTAGAATGACATGCCCTATCTGAATCATGAAAGTTTAAATTTAGACTTTACTATCCCTTTAATGAAGGAGAGTTCAGATTCTTGTGTTCTTTTTATACACGCACATCAGCACACACACACACACACACACATAAACAAGCACACACACACACATAAACAAGCACACACACACACATATAAACAAGCACACACACACATAAACAAGCACACACACACATATAAACAAGCACACACACACACACATATAAACAAGCACACACACACATAAACAAGCACACACACACATATAAACAAAGAACACACACACACACACACATATAAACAAGCACACACACACATATAAACAAGCACACACACACACACACACATATAAACAAGCACACACACACACACACATAAACAAGCACACACACACATATAAACAAGCACATACACACACACATATAAACAAGCACACACACACATAAACAAGCACACACACACATATAAACAAGCACACACACACATATAAACAAGCACACACACACACACACATATAAACAAACACACACACACATAAACAAGCACACACACACATATAAACAAGCACACACACACATATAAACAAGCACACACACACATAAACAAGCACACACACATATAAACAAGCACACACACACATATAAACAAGCACACACACACATATAAACAAGCACACACACACACATAAACAAGCACACACACACATATAAACAAGCACACACACACACACACACACATATAAACAAGCACACACACACATAAACAAGCACACACACACATAAACAAGCACACACACACATATAAACAAGCACACACACACATATAAACAAGCATACACACACATAAACAAGCACACACACACACATATAAACAAGCACACACACACATATAAACAAGCACACACACACATATAAACAAGCACACACACACATAAACAAGCACACACACACATATAAACAAGCACACACACACATATAAACAAGCACACACACACACATAAACAAGCACACACACACATATAAACAAGCTCACACACACAGCCACAAGCACACACACACACACACAAACAATTTAATGAAGGAGAGAGCAGATTCTTGTGTTCTTTTCATACACGCACATCAGCACACACACATATAAACAAGCACACATATAAACAAACACACACAAACAAGCACACACACACATATAAACAAGCACACACACACACAAACAAATTTAATGAAGGAGAGTGCAGATTCTTGTGTTCTTTTTATACACGCACATCAGCACACACACAAATATAAACAAGCACACACACACAAACAAATTTAATGAAGGAGAGTGCAGAGTCTTGTGTTCTTTTTATACACGCACATCAGCACACACACACATAAACAAGCAAGCACACACACACACAAACACATTTAATGATGGAGAGTGTAGATTCTTGTGTTCTTTTTATACACGCACATCAGCACACACACATATAAACAAGCACACATATAAACAAACACACACAAACAAGCACACACACACACAAACAAATTTAATGAAGGAGACTGCAGAAGTCGGGGCAGAAGAGGTCCTCCATCCAGCAGAAGTCTTCATCCAAGCGGCATCTTCTATCTTCATCCATCCGGCGCGGAGCGGGTCCATCTTCAAGACATCCGACGCGGAGCATCCTCTTCTTCCCGAGGACTAACGACAAATGAAGGTTCCTTTAAATGTCGTCATCCAAGATGGCGTCCCTCGAATTCCTATTGGCTGATAGGATTCTATCAGCCAATCTGAATTAAGGTAGGAAAAATCAGATTGGTTTATTTAATCAGCCAATCGGATTGAAGTTCAATCCGATTGGCTGATTGGATCAGCCAATAGAATGCAAGGTCAATTCTATTAGCTGATCCAATCAGCCAATCGGATTGAACTTCAATCCAATTGGCTGATTGCATCAGCCAATCAGATTTTTCCCACCTTAATTCCGATTGGCTGATGGAATTCTTATCAGCCAATCGGAATTCGAGGGACGCCATCATGGATGACGTCATTTTAAGGAGCTTTCCTTCGTCGTTAGTCCTCGGGAAGAAGAGGATGCTCCGCATCGGATGTCTTGAAGATGGACCCACTCCGCGCCGGATGGATGAAGATAGAAGTTGACGCTTGGATGAAGACTTCTGCTGGATGGAGGATCTCTTCTGCCCCGATCGGATGAAGACTTCTGCCGGTCCGGATGTCCTCTCCTGCCCCATCGGGTGAACACTTCTGGATGGATCGGATGACCAGTGGTGCCCGGCTGGGTGAACACGGCTCAAGGTAGGGTGATCTTCAATGGGGTAGTGTTAGGTTTTTTTAATGGGGGATCGGATGGGTTTTAGAGTAGGGGTGTGTGGGTGGTGGGTTGTAATGTTGGGGGGGTATTGTATTTCTTTTTTTTTACAGGTAAAAGAGCTGATTACTTTGGGGCAATGCCCCGCAAAAATCCCTTTTAAGGGCTGGTAAAAGAGCTGATTACATTTGTAATTTAGTATAGGGTAGGGAATTTTCTTATTTTGTTTTTTTTTTTTATTTTATTAGGGGGCTTAGATTAGGTGTAATTAGCTTAAAATTCTTGTAATCTTTTTTTATTTTTTGTAATTTAGTGTTTGTTTGTTTTTGTAATATAGTTTAGTGTATTTAATTGTATTTTAGTTGAGATAATTGTAGTTTATTTAATTAATTTATTGATAGTGTAGTGTTAGGTGTATTTGTAACTTAGGTTAGGATTTATTTTACAAGGTAATTTTGTAATTATTTTAAATAGGTAGCTATTAAATAGTTATTAACCATTTAATAGCTATTGTACCTAGTTAAAATAAATACAAAGTTGCCTGTAAAATAAATATAAATCCTAAAATAGCTACAATGTAACTATTAGTTATATTGTAGCTATCTTATGGTTTATTTTATAGGTAAGTATTTATTTTTAAATAGGAATAATTTATTTAATTATAGTAAATTTATTTAGATGTATTTAAATTATATTTAATTTAGGGGGGTGTTAGGGTTAGGGTTAGACTTAGGTTTAGGGGTTAATAACTTTATTATAGTAGCGGCGAAGTTGGGGGCGGCAGATTAGGGGATAATAATTGTAGGTAGGTGGCGGCAATGTTAGGGAGGGCAGATTAGGGGTTAATAAAAATTTATTATAGTGTTTGCGAGGCGGGAGTGTGGCGGTTTAATGGTTAATACATTTATTATAGTGGCGGCGATGTCCGGTCGGCAGATTAGGGGTTAATAAGTGTAGGTAGGTGGCGGTGACATTGGGGGGGCAGATTAGGGGTTAATATATATAATATAGGTTTTCGGCGATGTTAGGGACAGCAGATTAGGGGTTCATAGCTATAATGTAGGTGGCGGCGATGTCCGGTCGGCAGATTAGGGGTTAAATAATTTTATTTTAGTGTTTGCGATGTGGGGGGGGCCTCGGTTTAGGGGTTAATAGGTAATTTATGGGTGTTACTGTACTTTGTAGCACTGCAGTTAAGAGCTTTATGTTCTGGCGTTAGCCCATAAAACTCTTTACTGACTTTTTTATGCGGTAGGAGACTTGGAGGTAGAGGCTGTACCGCTCACTTCTTCCAAGACTTGTAATACCAGCGTTAGGCAAATCCCATTAAAAAGATAGGATACGCAATTGACGTAAGGGGATTTACGGTAGCCAAAAGTCGTGGAAGAAAAGTGAGCGGTACACCTGTACCTGCCATACTCGTAATACCAGCGGGCGTTAAAAAGCAGCGTTAGGACCTCTTAACGCTGCTTTTTAAGGCTAACGCAGAACTCATAATCTAGGCTTATGGTTTTAGAAGTCCAAGAGTGTCCGCTATATTTTAATTGGGGACAGAATGTGTTATACTTATTGCAATTGTAAGGGGAACGTCTGTGTATTAAAAAGGATGTTACTTAGCTTTTGCTCTAAATACTATAGTCATTTAACGTAACCTCGCCATCTAGTACTGTTATGTTTGTTAAGTACTTACTTTTGTATACATAGAGGTCAGGCCATAGAATTTTCTTATTTTTTTATGTGAATCTGTCTGTGACTTTATGTTTTTGATTTTTGGAAGCAAATGTTGTTTACCCCTGTATCTTTAAAGCCTCAATAAAAACATTTAAAAAAAAATAATATATGGTATATAAGGTGTTTGATTGGAAAGTCCTATAAAATACTGTGCGTGTATATAGATATATATTTATATATATGAGAACGAAGAATACTATTAACCAGTGCTCTGTAAAACACTATTGTAAATAAATGAAATGCAGTAATAGAATGTCCAAAAAAGAAATGTAGAGTTCATAAGCAGGTGCGAAACATCTATTCAGATGAAACAAAGAATATATATCCCATAGCTCTCTCTTATTGTAGTCTACTTACAGGCTGATACCTCAATCATATGAGGTAAGTGTGTTCCAGTGTGCATTCAAATGCATCCATAGCTGGCTGTGCTTTCTCCTAACATTAAGAGTTTCTTCACCTGATTCTTATTAAGAACTCCCCTAACCGAGGACTCAGTGTAGTTGTACAAAGGGTTACACTAGTTCAAGACTGCCGGAATTAACTCTTTGCTTCTTCCAAACGCTACGGATTATTTCTGCAACCGTCCGGTGCAGTTATTCCAGCCTGAACTACAGTTTCAGCAACAGTCAATATACAAGGCGCTACAGCTTCAGCTTGGTTTATTCCTGTCATTCACATAAAAACTTCCGCACTTAACTCACCGATTGTAATACGAGCGCTTTACGCATACAAATAGAGCTCTCTGCGCTAATTGTATTAAAAGTACACGGTACGCTTAAAAAGTATTAAGATGCCTTAATTGTGCCAGATGGTGCATTATTCTTTGTGCGTTCTGCGCTTTCGGTTGTGATGCACTTGTTTTAATCTTGCACTTAGTTTGCAATACACTGTTTATTTGTTGATATATGCTATGTGTTGAGTGCCCAACGGCAGTTTCTTCTCAATATCCAGCAGAGCTCAGCTTTATGTCACACAGACAACTCGTCCGTCTTTTGATGAACAAGACTGCCGGGGTCTCCAGTATCAACAGCCAAGAATAACACTGAAAACGAAAAAAAATTGTGTGAAATGAAATAGACATAAAGATACGAATATGTAACTTAATTAATTTGTATTTACAAATCAAAAACCTTCTTCTTTTCCATTTGTGGCTTGTTGCAAATAATGAGGCTGTAATGTAAACAGTCTTCATTTAAACATAGTAGTAAAGTAAATAGCTTAGAGAGCTGACATCAATCAAAGCAAACACTGTGTCCCACTCTGTTAAATAAACAGTACATTTCTATTTCCAGATTTCCTATCTGGGATTTGTTGAGTGGAAGGAATACAAGAATCATCGTATAGAGACACTTGGCTGGCAGAGAACAAGGTGCTTGAGAATATTTAAGGTTAATATGCCTCTAGTGACATCATTAATTGTCCTAATAACTAAGGAACATTAACGGAAGTTAATTAAAATTAAATTAAAATAAAAACATTTAAAGAGGCATTGAACAGCGTGATTGGTTCATCTTTGTGCATTACTATTTCTTCAACAAAGGATATCTAAAGAATGAAGCAAATTAGATAATAGAAGAAAATTGGAATGCTGTTTAAAATGGTATTCTCTATCTGAATCAGGAAAGAAAAAAATTGAATTTCATGTCCCTTTAAAACGTCTTGTTATTGCATTATTACTTGCATATCCTATGGCCCCTAGTTATCAAGCCGTCAACCTCAAATACGCTGGAATTCCCCAGCGTATTTGTGGCGAGGCTGATTCGCCTTAGTTATCAAAGGCTAGAGACCGGCAAAAGTAGAATTTTGTGACGTAAGCTTCGATCCGCCGGACTCAGCCCGATACAGATCGATGCTTATGTCACTACAGATGTTCCGCACACAAGTGCGGCACAATCTGACTACTTTTGCTAGTTATCAAAAAACAAGCAGGTACGCCCGGCACTTTTCCGGCCCAGCGTACCTGGTTTTCAAACCGCCGCCCTAGAGGCGGCGGATCCCATAGCAATCAATGGGAGTCTGACCATAGCGAAAGTTCATGTTCGCTGCTGCCAGACATCCCATTGATTCCTATGGTAGTTTCTACACCTAACACCCTAACATATACCCCTAGTCTAAACACCCCTAATCTGTCCCCCCCTACACCGCCGCAACTAAATAAAGTTATTACCCCCTAAACCGCCCCTCCCGGAGCCAACCGCAAGCTATAATAAATATGTTAACCCCTAAACCGCCGCTCCCGGTCCCCGCCGCAACTATAATATATGTATTAACCCCTAAACCGCCGCTCCCGGACCCCGCCGCCACCTATATTATACCTATTAACCCCTATCCTGCCCCCCTACACCACCGCCACTATAATAAAGTTATTAAACCCTATCCTACCCCCCTACACCGTCGCCTCCTATAATAAATGTATTAACCCCTATCCTGCCCCCCTACACCATCGCCAACTATAATAAATTTATTAACCCCTATCCTGCCCCCCTACACCGTCGCCACCTATAATAAAGTTATTAACCCCTATCCTGCCCCCCTACACCGTTGCCACCTATAATAAAGTTATTAACCCCTATCCTGCCCCCCCTACACCGTCGCCACCTATAATAAATTTGTTAACCTCTATCCTGCCCCCCCTACACCGTCGCCACCTATAATAAATTTATTAACCCCTATCCTGCCCCCCCTACACCGCCGCCACTGTAATAAAATTATTAACCCCTAAACCTAAGTCTAACACTAACCCTAACACCCCCCTAACTATATATATTAATTAAATAAATCTAAATAATATTTCTATTATTAACTAAATTAATCCTATTTAAAAATAACCTTAAAATAAACCCTAACGGCTAGATTTAGAGTTGGGCGGTAGCCGTCAAAACTAGCGTTAGAGGCTCCTAACGCTGGTTTTTACCGCCCTCTGGTATTTGGAGTCAGTCAGGAAAGGGTCTAACGCTCACTTTGCAGCCGCAACTTTTCCATACCGCAGATCCCCCTACGCCATTTGCGTATCCTATCTTTTCAATGGGATCTTTCTAACGCCGGTATTTAGAGTCTTGGCTGAAGTGAGCGTTAGAAATCTAACGACAAAACTCCAGCCGCAAAAAAAAGTCAGTAGTTAAGAGCTTTTTGGGCTAACGCCGGTTTATAAAGTTTTTAACTACTGTGCTCTAAAGTACACTAACACCCATAAACTACCTATGTACCCCTAAACCGAGGTCCCCCCACATCGCCGCCACTCTAATTAAATTTTTTAACCCCTAATCTGCCATCCGCACGCCGCCGCAAGCTACGTTATACTTATGTACCCCTAATCTGCTGCCCCTAACACCGCCGACCCCTATATTATATTTATTAACCCCTAATCTGCCCCCCTCAACGTCGCCTCCACCTGCCTACACTTATTAACCCCTAATCTGCCGACCGGACCGCTCCGCTATTATAATAAAGTTATTAACCCCTAATCCGCCTCACTCCCGCCTCAATAACCCTATAATAAATAGTATTAACCCCTAATCTGCCCTCCCTAACATCGCCGACACCTAACTTCAAGCATTAACCCCTAATCTGCAGACCGGAGCTCACTGCTACTATAATACATTTTTTAACCCCTAAAGCTAAGTCTAACCCTAACACTAACACCCCCCTAAGTTAAATATAATTTAAATCTAACGAAATAAATTAACTCTTATTAAATTAATTATTCCTATTTAAAGCTAAATACTTACCTGTAAAATAAACCCTAATATAGCTACAATATAAATTATAATTATATTGTAGCTATTTTAGGATTAATATTTATTTTACAGGCAACTTTGTAATTATTTTAACCAGGTACAATAGCTATTAAATAGTTCATAACTATTTAATAGTTACCTAGTTAAAATAATTACAAAATTACCTGTAAAATAAATCCTAACCTAAGTTACAATTAAACCTAACACTACACTAGCAATAAATAAATTAAATAAAATACCTACAATTATCTACAATTAAACCTAACACTACACTATCAATAAATTAATTAAATAAAATACCTACAATTATCTACAATTAAACCTAACACTACACTATCAATAAATTAATTAAATAAAATACCTACAAATAACTACAATGAAATAAACTAACTAAAGTACAAAAAATAAAAAAGAACTAAGTTACAAAAAATAAAAAAATATTTACAAACATTAGAAAAATATTACAACAATTTTAAACTAATTACACCTACTCTAAGACCCCTAATAAAAAAATGCCCTACCCTATTCTAAATTAAAAAAGTTCAAAGCTCTTTTACCTTACAAGCCCTGAAAAGGGCCATTTGCGGGGCATGCCCCAAATAATTCAGCTCTTTTGTCTGTAAATAAAAACATACAATACCCCCCCAACATTACAACCCACCACCCACATACCCCTAATCTAACCCAAACCCCCCTTAAATAAACCTAACACTAAGCCCCTGAAGATCTCCCTACCTTGTCTTCACCTCACCGGGTTCAGCGATCGGTCCAGAAGAGGGTCCGAAGTCTTGATCCAAGCGGCAGCTGAAGAACTCCATCATTGGGCTGAAGTCGGAAGTCCATCATCGGGATGAAGTCTTCTATCAAGCCGCATCTTCAATCTTCTTTCTTCCGGAGCGGAGCCATCTTCTTCCCAGCCGACGCGGATCCAACCTCTTCAAGCGATGCCTACTCGCCGAATGACGGTTCCTTTAAATTAAGTCATCCAAGATGGCGTCCCTCGAATTCCGATTGGCTGATAGGATTCTATCAGCCAATCGGAATTAAGGTAGGAATATTCTGATTGGCTGATGGAATCAGCCAATCAGATTCAAGTTCAATCCGATTGGCTGATCCAATCAGCCAATCAGATTGAGCTTGCATTCTATTGGCTGTTCCGAAAGGTAAGTATTTAGCTTTAAATAGGAATAATTTATATAATAAGAGTTAATTTATTTCGTTAGATTTAAATTATATTTAACTTAGGGGGGTGTTAGTGTTAGGGTTAGACTTAGCTTTAGGGGTTAATCCATTTATTAGACTAGCGGCGAGATCCAATCGGCAGATTAGGGGTTAATTATTGTAGGTAGCTGGCGGCGACGTTGTGGGGGGCAGATTAGGGGTTAATAAATATAATATAGGGGTCAGCGGTGTTAGGGGCAGCAGATTAGGGGTACATAGGTATAATGTAGGTTGCGGCGGTATACGGGCGGCAGATTAGGGGTTAATAAGTGTAAGGTTAGGGGTGTATAGACTCGGGGTACATGTTAGGGTGTTAGGTGCAGACTTAGGAAGTGTTTCCCCATAGTAAACAATGGGGCTGCGTTAGGAGCTGAACGCTGCTTTTTTGCAGGTGTTAGTTTTTTTTTCAGCTCAAACTGCCCCATTGTTTTCTATGGGGGAATCGTGCACGAGCACGTTTTTGAAGCTGGCCGCGTCTGTAAGCAACGCTGGTATTTAGAGTTGCAGTGGCGGTAAATATGATCTACGCTCCCTTTTTTGGAGCCTAACGCAGCCATTCTGTGAACTCTAAATACCAGCGGTATTTAAAAGGTGCGGGGGGAAAAAAGCATGCGTAGATAACGCACCCCTTTGGCCGCAGAACTCTAAATCTAGCCGTAAGATAGCTACAATATAATTAATAATTACATTGTAGATATTTTAGGATTTATATTTATTTTCCAGGTAACTTTGTATTTATTTTAGCTAGTTAGAATAGTTATTAAATAGTTATTAACTATTTAATAACTACCTAGCTAAAAGAAATACAAAATTACCTGTAAAATAAATCCTAACCTAAGTTACAATTAAACCTAACACTACACTAACATTAAATTAATTAAATAAATTAGCTAGAAATAACTACAATTAAATTAAATTAAATAAACTAACTAAAGTACAAAAAATAAAAAAAGCTAAGTTACAAAAAATAAAAAAATAAGTTACAAACATTTTAAAAATATTACAACAATTTTAAGCTACTTACACCTAATCTAAGCCCCCTAATAAAATAACAAAGCCCCCCAAAATAAAAAAATTCCCTACCCTATTCTACATTAAAAAGTTACCAGCTCTATTACCTTATCAGCCCTTAAAAGGGCCTTTTGCGGGGCATGCCCCAAAGAATTCAGCTCTTTTGCCTGTAAAATAAAAATACAACCCCCCCAACATTAAAACCCACCACCCACATACCCCTAATGTAACCCAAACCCCCCTTAAATAAACCTAACACTACCCCCCTGAAGATCATCCTACCTTGAGCCGTCTTCAGCCAGCCGACCACCGATGGAACCGAAGAGGAGATCCGGAGCGGCAGAAGTCATCATGCATCATCCGATCAGCCAATAGAATGCGAGCTCAATCTGATTGGCTGATTGGATCAGCCAATCGGATTGAACTTGTATCTGATTGGCTGATTCAATCAGCTAATCAGATTTTTCCTACCTTAATTCCGATTGGCTGATAGAATCCTATCAGCCAATCGGAATTGAAGGGACGCCATCTTGGATGACGTCCCTTAAAGGAACCTTCATTCGTCGTTAGTCGTCGGGAAGAAGAGGATAGCTCCGCGTCGGCTCGTCTGAAGATGGCTCTGCTCCACTCCGGATGGATGAAGATTGAAGACGCCGCCTGGATGAAGACTTCTATCGAATGGAAGACCTCTTCAGCGCCGCCTGGATGATGACTTCATTGGATGGAAGACTTCTTCAGCGCCCCTTGGATGATGACTTCTGCCGCTCCGGATCTCCTCTTCGGTTCCATCGGTGGTCGGCTGGCTGTAGACGGCTCAAGGTAGGATGATCTTCAGGGGGGTAGTGTTAGGTTTATTTAAGGGGGTTTGGGTTAGATTAGGGGTATGTGGGTGGTGGGTTTTAATGTTGGGGGGGTTGTATTTTTATTTTACAGGCAAAAGAGCTGAATTCTTTGGGCATGCCCCGCAAAAGGCCCTTTTAAGGGCTGGTAAGGTAATAGAGTTGGTAACTTTTTAATGTAGAATAGGGTAGGGAATTTTTTTATTTTGGGGCGCTTTGTTATTTTATTAGGGGGCTTAGATTAGGTGTAAGTAGCTTAAAATTGTTGTAATATTTTTAAAATGTTTGTAACTTATTTTTTTTATTTTTTGTAACTTAGCTTTTTTAATTTTTTGTACTTTAGTTAGTTTATTTAATTTAATTTAATTGTAGTTATTTGTAGCTAATTTATTTAATTAATTAATTTAATGATAGTGTAGTGTTACGTTTAATAGTAACTTAGGTTAGGATTTATTTTACAGGTAATTTTGTATTTCTTTTGGCTAGGTAGTTATTAAATAGTTAATAACTATTTAATAACTATTCTAACTAGCTAAAATAAATAAAAAGTTACCTGTAAAATAAATATAAATCCTAAAATAGCTACAATGTAATTATTAATTATATTGTAGCTATTTTAGGGTTTATTTTACAGGTTAGTATTTAGTTTTAAATAGGAATAATTTATTAAAGTATAGTGTAGTGTTAGGTGTAATTGTAACTTAGGTTAGTTTTTATTTTACAGGTAAATTTATCTTTATTTTAACTAGGTAGCTATTAAATAGTTAATAACTATTTAATAACTATTGTAACTAGTTAAAATAAATTGAAAGTTGCCTGTAAAATAAAAATAAACCCTAAGATAGCTACAATATAATTATTATTTATATTGTAGCTATATTGGGTTTTATTTTAAAGGTAAGTATTTATTATTAAATAGGATTAATTTAGTTAATAAGAGAAATATTATTTAGATTTATTTAATTAATATTTAAGTTAGGGGGGTGTTAGGGTTAGTGTTAGACTTAGGTTTAGGGGTTAATAATTTTATTACAGTGGCGGCGGTGTAGGGGGGGCAGGATAGGGGTTAATAAATTTATTATAGGTGGCGACGGTGTAGGGGGGCAGATTAGGGGTTAATAAGTTTAATATAGGTTGCGGCGGGGTCCGGGAGTGGCGGTTTAGGGGTTAAACTATTTATTTAGTTGCGGCGAGGTCTGGGATCCGCAGGATAGGGGTTAATAACTTTATTATAGGTGGCGGCGGTATAGGGGGGGGCAGGATAGGGGTTACTAGGTATAATGTAGGTGGCGGCGGTGACCGGGAGTGGCGGTTTAGGGGTTAATACATTTATAAGAGTTGCGGCGGGGTCTAGGAGCGGCGGTTTAGGGGTTACTAACTTTATTTAGTTGCGGGGGGCTCCGGGGGCGCCGGTATAGGGGGTAGAACAGTGTAGTTAGTGTGGGTGCTTAGTGACAAGCTAGCAATAAAGCTGTCAAAAAGCCGAAGAGCAGCGAGATCGGATGAGTGATAACTCTCACAGTCCGCTGCTCATCGCCCCGTACTTGGTGCGCGGCTTTTTGACAGTTTTTTGATAACTTAGGCGAAATTTAGCAGGTCTGCGGCGGCGATGGTAGGCGAGCTTAGGCGGGCGTATTGAACCGGCAAAGGCAGGTAAAGTAGACACGTTGATAACTAGGCCTCTATGTGTTTAACCCCTACTAAGGCCTAGTTTTTATTGCTGTTGCAAACTGTGTGAACTTATAGTAACAAGTAGCTCCATTAAAGTCTATGGAAATGCAGCAATGCAGTACTGGGAACAAGCAGAGCACATCTGATTCGCCCATGACAAGAGGCATATTTGTGTATCCAGCTAACTCCCAGTAGTGCATTGCTGCTCCTGAGTCTACCTAGGAACACTTATCAACAAAGGATAACAAGAGAACAAAGTAGATTTTATAAAACAATTAAATTGAAAAAGTTGAATGCCCTCTATGAATTATAAACATTTAATTTTGAATTCCACGCAGCTTTAATGAAGGAAAATAAAACAACATTGCAATGTAAACGTATTGGGGGAGATTTAATAAGCAACGGGTGCTGCTTTCTCCGCACTAAGTTAAGAAGCAGCCATCGTAATTGGGGGACTGCAATCATCCAATCAGATACGATCGGGATGATTGACACCCCCTACTAGCGGCCACAAATGTGCAAGGGGCAGCATTGCACAAGCTTTTTACAAGATGTTAAATGCCGACGGCGTATGCTGTCGCATTTAGCGATGTCAGGCGGCATGGTTCGCTATAGTGAATCATGTCTGCCCGCCATTTGGTAAACTGACCCCATTATATATTTTGCTACCTTTTGCTGTAAAATAACTTAGAATATTAATTTTATTTCCTGCAGGGAGACTGGAGTGCCTCCATCATAAAAAGCGTGGGGAATTAGATCACCAGCTGATTTACACCTGCTTCTAATTTCCCACACGTCAGGCAACAGAATGGGGCGTGTAGTAGGCTGGATTGAGCGAGAATGTCTCATCGGCGGAGCTAGAGCAGGAGGTGTGGGAGGCGCAACAGGTAGACGAAGAGATCACAGCCGCATTAAATCCTTGACACTCGATAAGTCTGTAATCGGCCACAGCACAGAATATAAGACTAGGAACATGGATTCCAACAGAATTTTCAAGAGGTGTATCCCTGAGTGCCGCTTAGTTTGCAAAACCCAGTAAAATATTAAGTGCAATGCAGTTCTGATAGTAAAGGCAGAATTAAATTTAAATGGATCTGCTTAGCAAAATTAAAGTTTTATGATTTAGATTTATTATCAATTGTGCTTAGTTTTCTTAGTATCCTTTGTTAAAGAGTAATCCTAGGTGAGCCCAGGAGCATGCACATGTCTTTAGCCATCTGGCAGCAGTGCTTGCAACAATGTTTATAGCTGTGTTATACATAGTTGCAAACACTGCTGCTATAGGGCGTGATAACCAACATCACTGGAATGCGCTACCATTAGCGCGCGACTTTGATATACAAGTCCATGGTAAAGTGTGTCAACCTGAGAAGGGTTAGCACACCGGACTTTGCTCAAGCGCATCCTATACTTTCAATGGATAAAGCGACTGCGCTAATTTGTGCTGGTATTACAAGTTGAAAGTTATAGTTTGCGCTCGAGAATATTTAGCGTGACTTTAGACCTGAAGTAATTGGTAAGATTTAAAAAAATAGTTGCACAAAACACATAAAAAAAAGTATTACACACATATATACACTTTGTACTAAAGAAATATCATATAAACATGCCCCTTCCTCAGATCAGGAAAAACAAGTGACAAGTCAAACAATATATAGACATAAACCTCACCCCCAACACAAAAATGCGCCAAAACAATTGCCATAACAACACACAAGCATGTTTCAAAATAAATACATCATATATGCATATAAAAGTGAATAATTCGTTGTCGCCTAGATTACGAGTTTTGTGCTATAGCAGGTGCGAAACAAATGCAACAAAAGTTGCGTTATTTTACCCTCCATAGTGCTGCCTTTACAAGTTTCTGAAAAGCCTCCTTGTGCGTGCGATATGGTGGCGATGAGCTCCATACCGCACAAAATCCAAGGACTGAGAATACGTGCTTGTGCATGCTTTCCCCATGGACATCAATTTGGAGAGAGTGTTAGAAAAAAACTAACACTTGAAGCGCGGAATGGCGATCGCCGTAACACAACCATATTGATGTCTATGGGGAAAAAAAAGTTACGTTTAAACTTAACACCCTAACATAAACCCCAAGTCTAAACACCCCTAATCTGCCGCCCCCTACATTGCGACACCTAAATAAAGTTATTAACCCCTAATCTGCCGCTCCCGACATTGCCGCCACTAATAAAAGTTATTAAAAACTTACCTGTGATTAATATGTTTTAAATAGTATTTGCGTTTCGGGAGGGCCTCTGTTTAGGGGTTAATAGGTAGTTTATGGGTGTTAGTGTACTTTGTAACATTTTAGTTATACATTTTTTTTAAACATTTTTGTTAAACAAAATCCATAACTACTGCTTTCAGATAGCGGAATGAATCCTGTTGGTATAGGCTGTAACACAAGCATTTTAGCCTCTCCGCATAACCTGTAATACCGGCGCTATGGAAATCCCATGCAAAAACTTCCTTTTTTTGAGTGCGGGATTGACGTTGCGTTACAGGCTAAAATGCTTGCAGTACAGCTATACCGACACGACTCGTAATGGCTGCATTACTGTTTTTATGCTGAAATGGCCATTTTTTTCAGCATTAAAACGTAATGTAAAACTCGTAATCTAGGTGAATGATATCTATTATTATGTAACCATCATTTAATGTACAAAATACTTTATGTCATCAGAAAGAACTCAGGCCAAATAGCGGTAGCCACAGAGTCATCGTAAACAAATTTGTTTTCATAATATCCTAATCTGTAATAGTAGTACCTTTATTATAAGAAAGATGGCCTTGCCCTGTTTACAATCACACCGTAGACTTGTATGTATGATCACAACACTGATCAACCCAAACATTAAAGCAACATTAAACTTTGAGATGGTAATATAAAATGATAAATTGTATATAGAAACAAAACTCTGCATTATACTTTCATTAATTATTTTGTCCCCTTTTCCTGTAATTTCATTCTGACAGTCATGTGCTTTTCAGTTCCTGTTAGAAATGGAAGTGCTGAACACTGTTATATTCCACACAGCCATTAGCTGCACACTCTAGTGACCTATTTATAACTGTCCCTGAATGGCCACAGCAGAGACGATAACCTAAGTTACAACATGGCAGCTCCCATTATTTTATAGACACTAAAACTTTACACTTCTTTTGTCAATATTTAAACAACTAATGAAGCTTAAAAAAATACATCTACATTTTATTCTCAGACTAATCTTTTTTTTAGCTAGCATTATTTAGTGTTTAATGTCCCTTTAATACAAATAAAACCATGTTAATACGGTTGACGTGGTAGGAGGTATAGACAAGGTAAATGCCAATCAGACTAAATTATTACAGTGACGTGTGTAACAGGGAGGCGAAGTTGGATTCTCCTTGCTCTTAAAGTGATCTATCTATCTATTGGGTACTTGTAAAGTGCAAACTAATCACCCGTGAGGGTCTCAAGGCGCTATGGGAGGGGAGGAGAGGGGGGCTAAGGGAAGATGATTCAGTCAAAGAGCCAGGTCTTGAGGTCCTTCCTGAAGTTTGTAAGAGAGGTGGATTGTCTGAGGTGCAACGGGAGGGAGTTCCATGACCTTGCTGACATATAAGAGAAGGATTTTCCTCCAGCTGTTTTTTTCTTGATGCGGGGGATGACTGCGAGTGCTTGGTCGGCAGAGTGGAGTTGTCTGGAGGGGGTATAGAAATTGACACGGTGGTTGATGTATTCAGGACCGATATTGTGGAGGGCCTTGAATGCATGGGTTAGGAGCTTGAAGGTGATTCTCTTGTTGACGGGGAGCCAGTGTAGGTTCCTTAGGTGTTCGGTAATGTGGTTTTGGTGAGGGATGTCGAGGATGAGTCTGGCCGAGGTGTTCTGGATACGTTGGAGTCGTTTCTGGAGTTTGATGGTGGACCCGGCGTAGAGTGCATTGCCGTAGTCCAGTCGACTACTGACGAGGGAGTGGGTGAAAACAAGTCGAAGAGATAGCGTTGACTTGACGGTCCATGGAAAGTGATGAGTCGAGGATGACGCCTAGATTTCGTGCGTGGTGTGTTGGAGGGTGTCCGAGGGCTATGGGCCACCAGGAGTCATCCCATGCAGATTTGGTGGGTCAGAGGAGGAGGATTTCCGTCTTGTCAGTGTTGAGTTTGAGATGGTTGTTGTTCATCCAGGTGGCAATTGCTGTTAGTCCTTTGTGGTTGTTGAGGTTGTGTTGTCGGACGATGGCGGCGAGGGGGGCCATATAGATGTTGAAGAGGGTGGGGCTAAGAGAAGAGCCTTGGGGTACGGCGCAGCTGATTGCTGTGGGATTGGAGGAGAAGGGTGGGAGTGTGACTTTCTGGGTTCTGCCGCTGAGGAAGGAGGTGATCCATTCCAGGGCCTTATTGCGGATGCCGGCATCGTGTAGGCGCGTGAGGAGGGTGCTGTGGTCTACAGTGTTGAATGCGGCTAAGAGGTCTAGAAGGATGAGGGCGGCAGTGTCTCCTTGGTCGAGCAGGGCACGGATGTCGTCTGTGGCAGTGTGGAGGGCAGTCTTGGTGCTGTGATTGCTCCTGAAACCGGATTGGGAGGGGTCCAAGATGTGGTTGGTCTCGATGTGGTCAACAAGTTGTGCGTTGATGGCCTTCTCGATTACTTTGGCTGGAAAGGGGAGTGATGGTAAGCTCCATGTAACCAAATCCTATAACTTTTATTTGTGTGTTATAATTTAAATATAATCACATTTTCGTGTAACCATTTATATGAAAAAAAAACATACAATTGATGATTTTATTTTAAGCACTGATGCGAGCCCTCTCCTGCCCCACTGCGGTCGCATAAAATTTCATTCTGGGCAGCATCCAATCAGTAAGCGTGTCATTCGACAGGCTTACTTCTATGTCACTGTTATATGCATGCTCAACCTAGTGCAATTCTTCCAACACGCTCCTTTAATCAGGAGCGTTGGAATTTGTACGTGATTGTGATTCTTGCGCATGTGATCAGATGCACTTCACGCTGGCATGCCAAACTAAAAATTGAATCCTTCATTATAACGCAATACATTGTTTACTTGGATCTGTGCCAGTAAGTGTCTCACAGTGTTATTTTACACAAATAATATACAGATAGCACTTTTGGAGTACTTATTTTTATTTCAATGAACAGGAATTTATTTTTAAATATATGCTATTATTAAAATTAAAATTATAATTAAAAATAATTAAAATTAAGAACATTATACCAAACAATTTCCCTTTATAAACTATGGAAACATATGAACTATATCACTATATATTACTATTTATTAATCATTTTAAATTCTTTATAAATTAAAAATGCTTGTTTTTCGTGTAATGCGACAATTGCTTGCTCAAACCATATCCAGAACCAGAACTAATGGCAGCTTATTATATCTAAGGACCTAGTACCTAAATACAATCTAAAAAAAAATCAGCAACGGATCAATATCAAACAGGGAGTTAACAATAACCAAATTAATTCATTGGAAGGTTCATTATCTAAATAAAAGATTTCACAAATCTATGTAGCCACAAGAAAACATCACAGTAATGATAGTATACATTATGGAAAGCTGTGCCAATCAACATTCACATTTAAACCATATGGGTAGAAAGTGTTCAGTTGATAGATCCACAGAGATTCACACTGTAGCAAAAATTTAGCCCTATCCCCTCCCATCCTCAATGGAGGAATATGGTCAATAAGTCTAAATCTGAGATCAGTCACAGAGTGGCCTTGTTCCAGAAAGTGGTGTGGCACAAGTTGGTCAACCTTCTTAGAGGTTAAAGTCAAACGTGTGGCAGAACGATGGTTCACCATTCTAGTCCTGCAGGTGTAACCCACGTAAAACAAACCACATGAACAATTCTATAAAGACATAAATACATATATACACATATAAACACATAAATTCATATATACACATATAAAGACATAAATACAGATATAGACATATAAAGACATAAATACAGATATACACATATAAAGACATAAATACATATATACACATATAAACACATAAATTCATATATACACATATAAAGATATAAATACAGATATAGACATATAAAAACATAAATACAGATATACACACATAAACACATAAATACATATATACACATATAAAGACATAAATACAGATATACACATATAAAGACATAAATACATATATACACATAAATACATATATACACATAAAAAGACATAAATACATATATATATACATATAAAGACATAAATACATATATACACATATAAATACATAAATACATATATACACATATAAACACATAAATTCATATATACACATATAAAGACATAAATACATATATACACACATAAATACATACATTCATATAAAGACATAAATACATACATACACATATAAAGACATAAATACAGATATAGACATATAAAGACATAAATACAGATATACACATATAAAGACATAAATACTCTATACACATATAAAGACATAAATACATATATACACATAAATACATATATACACATAAAAAGACATAAATACATATATACACATATAAAGACATAAATACATATATACACATAAATACATATATACACATAAAAAGACATAAATACATATATACACATATAAAGACATAAACAAATATATACACATATAAAGACATAAATACAGATATACAAATATAAACGCATAAATTCATATATACACATATAAAGACATAAATACATATATACACATATAAAGACATAAACAAATATATACACATATAAAGACATAAATACAGATATACAAATATAAACACATAAATTCATATATACACATATAAAGACATAAATACATATATACACATATAAAGACATTAATACAGATATACACATATAAACACATAAATTCATATATACACATATATAGACATAAATACATATATACACATATAAAGACATAAATACAGATATACGCATATAAAGACATAAATACATATATACACATATAAAGACATAAATACATATATACACATATAAAGACATAAATACATATATACACATAAATACACATAAATACATATATACACATATAAAGACATAAATACAGATATACACATATAAACACATAAATACATATATACACATATAAAGACATAAATACATATATACACATATATACAGATATAAAGACATAAATACATACATACACATATAAAGACATAAATACATACATACACATATAAAGACATAAATACAGATATATACATATAAACACATAAATTCATATATACACATATAGAGACATAAATACATATATACACAAATAAAGACATAAATACAGATATACACATATAAACACATAATTCATATATACACACATATAAAGACATAAATACAGATATACACATATAAAGACATAAATTCATATATACACATAAATACACATAAATACATATATACACATATAAAGACATAAATACAGATATACACATATAAACACATAAATACATATATACACATATAAAGACATAAATACATATATACAGATATACACATATAAAGACATAAATACATACATACACATATAAAGACATAAATACATACATACACATAAATACATATATACACATTAATACAGATATACACATATAAAGACATAAATACATACATACACATATAAAGACATAAATACATATATACACATATAAACACATAAATACATATATACACATATAAACACATAAATACATATATACACATAAATACAGATATACACATATAAAGACATAAATACATACATACACATATAAAGACATAAATGCATACATACACATAAATACACATTCAGGGGCTTTCATCCTATTTTCCTTTAAGTTGCTCACTATTTGTAGAAAATCATGCAGTAATAATTTAAAGTGATAGTAAAATATTCCCTTTTAATTCAGACCCGCAATGTTAGTGATATTTTAGGTGGAGTTTAATTCATCAGTTGTAATGCAGTTGCACTATAACTTGTTTTTAATATAGATATGAAATTCAAATTCCCTGTGCTCCGTCGCCCACTTCAAAAGTAAATTTTTGTGTGAAATGTAGCCACCAATAATGAAGCGCTATACAGGGTGCTGAACCTAAAATGGGCCAGCTCCTGAGCTTTACTTTCCTGCTTTTAAAAAAAAAAAAAGATAGCAAGAGATCAAAGAAAAATGATAATATGAGAAAATTTGAAAGTTACTTAAAATTGCATGCTCTATCTAAATCATGAAAGAAAAAAATTGGGTTTAGAATCCCTTTAACTTCTATTATCTAATTTGCTTCATTCTCTTTGTATACTTTGTTGAAGAAGAAGCAATGCACTACTGGTAGCTAGCTGAATGCATTGTGCAGCCACCAATCAGCAAATCAGTCTACCTAGGTATCCCTTTCAACAAAGGAAATCAAGAGAACAAAACAAATTAGATTGTGGTTTAAAATCACATGCTCTATCTGAATTGTGAAAGAAAAAAAATTGGGTTTTGTGTCCCTTTAAGGTTAAGCTACTGTCCAATATCTCCTCTGCTACTCTAAATACATTCACCGTTCACCAGGAAATAAGGGTTATTTATCTAACTAGAGATCGCCACCTAGTTTTTAGAATAATTTAAACACTTATATAATAAGTATCAAATAGTAAAAAACTAGAAGTTGTAGCTTAGTCTCAAGGAAATGAAAGAATTGTGAAAGACAAAAATGTCAGTGCTTCTTCTAGGTACTATATAAAACCTGGCATGAGTCCAAATAATTATTTTAAAAATAGTTTATTATATAATAATAAGCCCCCTAATAAAATAACAAACCCCCCAAAATAAAAAAATGCCCTACCCTATTCTACATTAGAAAAGTTCAAAGCTCTTTTACCTTACCAGCCCTTAAAAGGACCTTTTGTGAGGGCATGCCCCAAAGAATTCAGCTCTTTTGCCTGTAAAAGAAAAATACAACCCCCCCAACATTAAAAACCACCACCCACATACCCCTAATCTAACCCAAACCCCCTTAAAATAACCTAACACTAATCCCCTGAAGATCATTCTACCTTGAGTCGTCTTCACTCAGCCGAGCCACCGATGGAACTGAATAGGAGACCCGGACCGGCAGAAGTGATCATCCAAGGGGCGCTGAAGAAATCTTCCATCCGATGAAGTGATCCTCCAAGCGGCGCTGAAGAAATCTTCCATCCGGGCGATGTCATCTTCCAAGAGGCGCTGAAGAAGTCTTCTATCCGGGCGAGGTCATCTTCGAAGCCGGGTCTTGAATCTTCATCCCGCCGACGCGGAACATCCTTCTTTCAGCCAATCAGATTTTTCCTACCTTAATTCCGATTGGCTGATAGAATCCTATCAGCCAATTGGAATTGAAGGGACGCCATCTTGGATGACGTCCCTTAAAGGAGCCTTCATTCGTCGGTAGTCCGTCGGTAAAGAAGGATGTTCCGCGTCGGCGGGATGACGATTCAAGACCCCGCTTGGAAGATGACATTGCCCGGATAGAAGACTTCTTCAGTGCCTCTTGGAAGATGACATCGCCCGGATGGAAGAGTTCTTCAGCGCCGCTTGGAGGATCACTTCATCGGATGGAAGATTTCTTCAGCGCCCCTTGGATGATCACTTCTGTCAGTCCAGATGTCCTCTTCAGTTCCATCGGTGGCTCGGCTGAGTGAAGACGACTCAAGGTAGGATGATCTTCAGGGGATTAGTGTTAGGTTATTTTAAGGGGGGTTTGGGTAAGATTAGGGGTATGTGGGTGGTGGGTTTTAATGTTGGGGGGGTTGTATTTTTCTTTTACAGGCAAAAGAGCTGAATTCTTTGGGGCATGCCCCCACAAAAGGCCCTTTTAAGGGCTGGTAAGGTAAAAGAGCTTTGAACTTTTTTAATGTAGAATAGGGTAGGGCATTTTTTTTATTTTGGGGGGGTTTGTTATTTTATTAGGGGGCTTAGATTAGGTGTAAGTAGCTTAAAATTGTTGTAATATTTTTTTAAATGTTTGTAACTAATTTTTTTTTATTTTTTGTAACTTAGCTTTTTTTATTTTTTGTACTTTAGTTAGTTTATGTAATTGTATTTAATTGTAGTTATTTGTAGTTAATTTATTTAATTTATTTAATGATAGTGTAGTGTTAGGTTTAATTGTAACTTAGGTTAGGATTTATTTTACAGGTAATTTTGTATTTCTTTTAGCTAGGTAGTTATTAAATAGTTAATAACTATTTAATAACTATTCTAACTAGCTAAATGAAATACAAAGTTACCTGTAAAATAAATATAAATCCTAAGATAGCTACAATGTAATTATTAATTATATTGTAGCTATCTTAGGGTTTATTTTACAGGTAAGTATTTAGTTTTAAATAGGAATAATTTATTAAAGTATAGTGTAGTGTTAGGTGTAATTGTAACTTAGGTTAGTTTTTAGTTTACAGGTACATTTCTCTTTATTTTAGCTAGGTAAGCTATTAAATAGTTAATAACTATTTAATAGCTATTGTACCTAGTTAAAATAAATTGAAAGGTACCTGTAAAATAAAAATAAATCCTAAGATAGCTACAATATAATTATTATTTATATTGTAGCTATATTAGGGTTTATTTTAAAGGTAAGTATTTAGTTTTAAATAGGATTAACTTAGTTAATAATAGAAATATTATTTAGATTTATTTAATTAATATTTAAGTTAGGGGGGTGTTAGGGTTAGTGTTAGACTTAGGTTTAGGGGTTAATAATTTTATTACAGTGGCGGCGGTGTAGTGGGGGGCAGGATAGGGGTTAATAAATTTATTATAGGTGACGACGGTGTAGGGGGGGCAGGATAGGGGTTAATAAATTTAATATAGGTTGCGGCGGGTTCAGGGAGCGGCGGTTTAGGGGTTAAACTATTTATTTATTTGCGGCGAGGTGCAGGATCAGCAGGATAGGGGTTAATAACTTTATTATAGAGGGCGACGGTATACGGGGGGGCAGGATAGGGGTTACTAGGTATAATGTAGGTGGCAGCGGTGTCCGGGAGCGGCGGTTTAGGGGTTAATACATTTAAAACACTTGCGGCGGGGTCTAGGAGCGGTGGTTTAGGGGTTAGTAACTTTATTTAGTTGCGGGGGGCTCCGGGGGCGCCGGTATAGGGGGTAGAACAACGTAGTTTAGTGTGAGTGCTTAGTGACAGGCTAGCAAGAAAGCTGTCAAACAGCCGAAGAGCAGTGAGATCGGATGAGTGATAACTCTCACAGTCCGCTGCTCATCGCCCCGCGGCTTTTTGACAGCTTTACTTGATAACTTAGGCAAATTTTTTCAGGTCCGCGGAGGCGATGTGAGGCGAGCTTAGGCGGGCGTATTGGGCCGGCGAAGGCAGGAAAGTTGACACGTTGATAACTACCCCCCCAAGTCTCTATACCAATAACTTTTAGATCAGTTACATTCGAATTGTGGTGTAGCAAAAAATGCAATGCTACCCCACTTTTTATGTCACCATCTTTTGTTGCTTTTATATCATCTCTGTGTTCGGACACTCTGTCCTTCAGTATGCGTCTAGTTTTGCCAATGTAAAACATCGGACAACTACAAGAGATAAGATAAATAACATTTTCTGTTTTACAGTTAATAAACTGTTTAATGGGAAAAACAGTACCTCCAGTTGAGAAAGATTTTGAACGTACAATGTATCTACAGTAGACACAGTGTCCACATTGAAAACATCCTTTAACTTTTCTATGTTCACCCAACCAATCTTTAGAACTTGGGCTTTTTACATAGAAACTTTTGACAAGCTTGTCTTTTAGATTTGGAGCTCGTCGAGCAACCAAAGATGGTTGAACCCCCACAAGCTTTGAGACAGCCTCATCTGCTTGTAGTAATTGCCATTTTGTATTCAGTATATGCTGTATCATCTCCTAATGGCAGTTATATTCTGTAACAAAACGAATTGTTTGGTAATTTTGCTTGTCCCTAGTCTGATAGACTTGTTCTTTGTTTGGTAGATGAGGAGACATTGACAAAATACTCCTCAAAAAGGAAACAGCTTGGATGTATAAATTAAAAACATTGGCCCCAAGGGGTCTTAATGAGAAGTTCGAGTTTGCTACGTTCTTGTAAATGTTTGGGTTATTTACCTTATCCTGACTATTATAATTAGAGAGATGTTAATATTTAGAAAAAATCTCTTTACTATTTACCTATGGATAATCTATTTAGAGGCAATTCATGCAAGTGTGTGTGTTTATGTTTAATTTATCTATTGGCCTTATTTAAGCTGTGTTTTAATAAAGCTAGTTGAAGAGGCGAGAGAGAAAAACATAATTTATGCTTACCTAGTGTATCCAGTCCACTGATCATCCATTACTTGCGGGATATTCTCCTTCCCAACAGGAAGTTGCAAGAGGATCACCCACAGCAGAGCTGCTACATAGCTCCTCCCCTCACTGCCATATCCAGTCATTCGACCGAAACAAGCTGAGAAAGGAGAAACCATAGGGTGCAGTGGTGACTGTAGTTTAATAAAAATTTAGACCTGCCTTAAAAGGACAGGGCGGGCCGTGGACTGGATACACTACAAGAGAAATAAATTTATCAGGTAAGCATAAATTATGTTTTCTCTTGTTAAGTGTATCCAGTCCACGGATCATCCATCACTTGTGGGATACCAATACCAAAGCTAAAGTACACGGATGATGGGAGGGACAAGGCAGGAACTTAAACGGAAGGAACCACTGCCTGTAGAACCTTTCTCCCAAAAACAGCCTCCGAAGAAGCAAAAGTGTCAAATTTGTAAAATTTTGAAAAGGTGTGAAGCGAAGACCAAGTCGCAGCCTTGCAAATCTGTTCAACAGAGGCCTCATTTTTAAAGGCCCAGGTAGAAGCCTCAGCTCTAGTAGAATGAGCTGTAATCCTTTCAGGGGACTGCTGTCCAGCAGTCTCATAGGCTAAGCGTATTATGCTCCGAAGCCAAAAGGAGAGAGAGGTTGCCGAAGCTTTTTGACCTCTCCTCTGTCCAGAGTAAACGACAAACAGGGCAGATGTTTGACGAAAATCTTTAGTAGCCTGTAAGTAAAACTTCAAGGCACGGACTACGTCCAGATTATGCAAAAGACGTTCCTTCTTTGAAGAAGGATTAGGACACAATGATGGAACAACAATCTCTTGATTGATATTCCTGTTAGAAACCACCTTAGGCAAAAACCCAGGTTTGGTACGCAGAACTACCTTGTCTGAATGAAAAATCAGATAAGGAGAATCACAATGTAAGGCAGATAACTCAGAGACTCTTCGAGCCAAGGAAACAGCCATCAAAAACAGAACTTTCCAAGATAAAAGTTTAATACCAATGGAATGAAGGGGTTCAAACGGAACTCCCTGAAGAACTTTAAGAACCAAGTTTAAGCTCCACGGGGGAGCAACAGTTTTAAACACAGGCTTAATCCTAACCAAAGCCTGACAAAATGCCTGGACGTCTGGAACTTCTGCCAGACGCTTGTGCAAAAGAATAGACAGAGCAGAGATCTGTCCTTTTAAAGAACTAGCTGATAAGCCTTTGTCCAAACCCTCTTGGAGAAAGGACAATATCCTAGGAATCCTAACCTTACTCCATGAGTAACTCTTGGATTCACACCAATAAAGATATTTACGCCATATCTTATGGTAGATTTTCCTGGTGACAGGCTTCCGAGCCTGTATTAAGGTATCAATGACTGACTCGGAGAAGCCACGCCTTGATAGAATCAAGTGTTCAATCTCCATGCAGTCAGTCTCAGAGAAATTAGATTTGGATGATTGAAAGGACCTTGTATTAGAAGATCCTGCCTCAGAGGCAGAGTCCATGGTGGATGAGATGACATGTCCACTGGGTCTGCATACCAGGTCCTGCGTGGCCACGCAGGCGCTATCAGAATCACAGATGCTCTCTCCTGTTTGATTTTGGCAATCAGTCGAGGGAGCAGAGGAAACGGTGGAAACACATAGGCCAGGTTGAAGAACCAAGGAGCTGCTAGAGCATCTATCAGCGTTACTCCCGGGTCCCTGGACCTGGATCCGCAACAAGGAAGCTTGGCGTTCTGGCGAGACGCCATGAGATTCAGTTCTGGTTTGCCCCAACGATGGACCAGTTGAGCAAACACCTCCGGATGGAGTTCCCACTCCCCCGGATGAAAAGTCTGACGACTTAGAAAATCTGCCTCCCAGTTCTCTACGCCTGGGATGTGGATCGCTGACAGGTGGCAAGAGTGAGACTCTGCCCAGTGAATTATCTTTGAGACTTCTAACATCGCTAGGGAACTCCTGGTTCCCCCTTGATGGTTGATGTAAGCCACAGGCGTGATGTTGTCCGACTGAAATCTGATGAACCTCAGTGTTGCTAACTGAGGCCAAGCAAGAAGAGCATTGAATATTGCTCTTAACTCCAGAATATTTATTGGGAGGAGTTTCTCTTCCTGAGTCCATGATCCCTGAGCCTTCAGGGAGTTCCAGACTGCGCCCCAACCTAGAAGGCTGGCATCTGTTGTTACAATCGTCCAATCTGGCCTGCGAAAGGTCATACCCTTGGACAGATGGACCTGAGAAAGCCACCAGAGAAGAGAATCTCTGGTCTCTTGATCCAGATTTAGTAGAGGGGACAAATCTGAGTAATGCCCATTCCACTGACTTAGCATGCATAATTGCAGCGGTCTGAGATGCAGGCACGCAAATGGCACTATGTCCATTGCCGCTACCATTAAGCCGATTTCTTCCATGCACTGAGCCACTGACGGGCGTGGAATGGAATGAAGGACACGGCAAGCATTTAGAAGTTTTGATAACCTGGACTCCGTCAGGTAAATTTTCATCTCTACAGAATCTATAAGAGTCCCTAGGAAGGAGACTCTTGTGAGTGGTGATAGAGAACTCTTTTCCACATTCACTTTCCACCCATGCGACCTCAGAAATGCCAGAACTATCTCTGTATGAGACTTGGCAATTTGAAAGCTTGACGCCTGTATCAGGATGTCGTCTAGATACGGAGCCACCGCTATGCCTCGCGGTCTTAGAACCGCCAGAAGTGAGCCCAGAACCTTTGTAAAAATTGTCGGGGCAGTGGCCAACCCGAAGGGAAGAGCTACAAATTGGTAATGCCTGTCTAGAAAGGCAAACCTTAGGAACCGATGATGATCTTTGTGAATCGGTATGTGAAGGTAGGCATCCTTTAAGTCCACTGTGGTCATGTACTGACCCTCTTGGATCATGGGTAGGATGGTCCGAATAGTTTCCATTTTGAATGATGGAACTCTGAGGAATTTGTTTAAGATCTTTAGATCCAAGATTGGTCTGAAGGTTCCCTCTTTCTTGGGAACCACAAACAGATTTGAATAAAATCCCTGTCCTTGTTCCGTCCGCGGAACTGGATGGATCACTCCCATTACTAGGAGGTCTTGCACACAGCTTAGGAATGCCTCTTTCTTTATCTGGTTTGCTGATAACCTTGAAAGATGAAATCTCCCTTGTGGAGGAGAAGCTTTGAAGTCCAGAAGATATCCCTGAGATATTATCTCCAACGCCCAGGGATCCTGAACATCTCTTGCCCACGCCTGGGCGAAGAGAAAAAGTCTGCCCCCACTAGATCAGTTTCCGGATAGGGGGCCGTTCCTTCATGCTGTATTGGGGGCAGCAGCAGGCTTTCTGGCCTGCTTGCCCTTGTTCCAGGACTGGTTAGGTTTCCAGGCCTGTCTGGAATGAAAAACAGTTCCCTCTTGTTTTGAAGCGGAGGAAGTTGATGCTGCTCCTGCCTTGAAATTTCGAAAGGCACGAAAATTAGACTGTTTGGCCTTTGATTTGGCCCTGTCCTGAGGAAGGGTATGACCCTTGCCTCCAGTAATGTCAGCAATAATTTCCTTCAAGCCAGGCCCGAATAAGGTCTGCCCCTTGAAAGGAATGTTGAGTAATTTAGACTTTGAAGTCACGTCAGCTGACCAGGATTTAAGCCATAGCGCCCTACGCACCTGGATGGCGAATCCGGAATTCTTAGCCGTTAGTTTAGTCAAATGAACAATGGCATCAGAAACAAATGAGTTAGCTAGCTTAAGCGTTCTAAGCTTGTCAATAATTTCATTCAATGGAGCTGTCTGGATGGCCTCTTCCAGGGCCTCAAACCAGAATGCCGCCGCCGCAGCAGTGACAGGCGCAATGCATGCAAGGGGCTGTAAAATAAAACCTTGTTGAATAAACATTTTCTTAAGGTAACCCTCCAATTTTTTATCCATTGGATCTGAAAAAGCACAACTGTCCTCAACCGGGATAGTGGTACGCTTTGCTAAAGTAGAAACTGCTCCCTCCACCTTAGGGACCGTCTGCCATAAGTCCTGTGTAGTGGCGTCTATTGGAAACATTTTTCTAAATATAGGAGGTGGGGAAAAGGGCACACCGGGTCTATCCCACTCCTTGCTAATAATTTCTGTAAGCCTTTTAGGTATAGGTAAAACGTCAGTACACACCGGCACCGCATAGTATCTATCCAGCCTACATAATTTCTCTGGAATTTCAACTGTGTTACAGTCATTCAGAGCAGCTAATACCTCCCCAAGCAATACACGGAGGTTCTCAAGCTTAAATTTAAAATTAGAAATCTCTGAATCAGGTTTCCCCGAGTCAGAGATGTCACCCACAGACTGAAGCTCTCCGTCCTCATGTTCTGCATACAGTGACGCAGTATCAGACATGGCTCTAACAGCATTTGCGCGCTCTGTATCTCTCCTAACCCCAGAGCTATCGCGCTTGCCTCTTAATTCAGACAATCTAGATAATACCTCTGACAGGGTATTATTCATGATTGCAGCCATGTCCTGCAAGGTAATCGCTATGGGCATCCCTGATGTAATTGGCGCCATATTAGCGTGCGTCCCCTGAGCGGGAGGCGAAGGGTCTGACACGTGGGGAGAGTTAGTCGGCATAACTTCCCGCTCGACAGAACCCTCTGGTGATAATTCTTTTATAGATAAAGACTGTTCTTTACTGTTTAAGGTGAAATCAATACATTTAGTACACATTCTCCTATGGGGCTCCACCATGGCTTTCAAACATAATGAACAAGTAGGTTCCTCTGTGTCAGACATGTTTAAACAGACTAGCAATGAGACTAGCAAGCTTGGAAAACACTTTAAAACAAGTTTACAAGCAATATAAAAAACGTTACTGCTCCTTTAAGAAACACAAATTTTCCCAAATTTTGAAATAACAGTGAAAAAATGCAGTTACACTAACGAAATTTTTACAGTGTATGTAATAAGTTAGCAGAGCATTGCACCCACTTGCAAATGGATGATTAACCCCTTAATACCAAAAACTGAATAACAAATGACAAAAACGTTTTTTAAACAGTCGCAACAACTGCCACAGCTCTACTGTGGCTTTTTACCTCCCTCAATATGACTTTTGAAGCCTTTTGAGCCCTTCAGAGAAGTCCTGGATCATGTAGTAAGAAGCTGGATGTCTGTGTCTGTAATTTTTGCTGTGCAAAAAAAACGCCAAAATAGGCCCCTCCCACTCATATTACAACAGTGGGAAGCCTCAGGGAACTGTTTCCAGGCAAAATTCAAGCCAGCCATGTGGAAAAAACTAGGCCCCAATAAGTTTTATCACCAAACATATGTAAAAAACGATTAAACATGCCAGCAAACGTTTTAAATACACTTTTATAAGAGTATGTATCTCTATTAATAAGCCTGATACCAGTCGCTATCACTGCATTTAAGGCTTTACTTACATTACTTCGGTATCAGCAGCATTTTCTAGCAAATTCCATCCCAAGAAAAATATTAACTGCACATACCTTATTGCAGGAAAACCTGCACGCTATTCCCCCTCTGAAGTTACCTCACTCCTCAGAATATGTGATAACAGCAAAGGATCTTAGTTACTTCTGCTAAGATCATAGAAAACGCAGGCAGATTCTTCTTCTAAATACTGCCTGAGATAAACAGTACACTCCGGTACCATTTAAAAATAACAAACTTTTGATTGAAGAAATAAACTAAGTATAAAACACCACAGTCCTCTTACGACCTCCATCTTAGTTGAGAGTTGCAAGAGAATGACTGGGTATGGCAGTGAGGGGAGGAGCTATGTAGCAGCTCTGCTGTGGGTGATCCTCTTGCAACTTCCTGTTGGGAAGGAGAATATCCCACAAGTAATGGATGATCCGTGGACTGGATACACTTAACAAGAGAAATACATGTTTATATGCTTGGGTCTTTTATTCAGCCCCATTCTATATTCATAATGATAATGTACTTCAAATAACTTATTTTCTAATACCTTTTGGCTAAAATCAGGTTAACCACTTATTATGCACCTTATATAATTATACATCTTCCTTATGAAATATGGAGTATTTTCGGCTGCTCTATTATCGCCGCTATCAGATGTATGTATTATGCAATCTGTATGTATGGTTTTTTAATACACATCATAATTAAGTGAGTGTGTTGTTTTATTTTATTTTTTCTGTATATATTTTTTCACCTTTCCTCAAATAAAATGCTTGCGGCTAACACATTGGCTGCAATGAAGAAGTGCTTACCCAATCAATGTGGATTACAAATGATAAATATCAAGCATGGCCTATGATCCCTATTCGTTTGCCCTGAGGAAACCCCTTGACGCAGTGGTCACGTGGGGGTGAAACGCGCGTCGGCAGTGACGTGCACGCAGCGGGCCGCTCTGCCCTGGAACAAACAAAGTCCGCAACCTAATGGAAACTTTTGGCAACTAATATGAGCAGTATGGATACATGATTGCTGCTTCTCTTTGCTCGGAAGGAAGGCTCCAAGATTAATTATGCCGGCACTTCGATTGAGGGAAGGAATTTCACCCCTCTGAGAGAGTAAATATATGGCGTTTGAACTCTGGACAGTGTGTGAAAATGATACCATACGTTCGGATGACATACACACAACCACTTGCCATGTGATTTAATATGTTATATGGACATATCATTTGCCCTTTGTTTCCTTGCATATAATTCTGACATTTGATTATATTTGTCAATCCATCTAGTAGTATTGTCACCTTGATATTAGGAAGACCAAGCATAGATCCTAAATAATAATTTCATGACACCGTATCCTTCCTATATGTTAGGGGTGCCCTCTGAAATAGGTGTTGCTTGGCTTCCCACTAGGTTTCAATTCACCTCTCTAAAGTCAGATTTATTTATGTATTTAACACTACATGCATATGTGTTTACAATAGACATATATACCCTCCTGTTTGTATTGTTGTGGCTAATAGCTGTTTTGGCAAACATAGATCCTCAATGATTAACATGTTGGCTGATTAGTGCAGGGACTGCACTGCCATCCCCTGTTAGAGGTGTTGTTTGTTAATCCAAGCCAGCTATCGACTGTATGAATGTATGTTGCGGCTTTGATGTCCTAGGACTGTGTGACCTGTATTTCTCTGTGCAATTTAATAGTGATTCCTGTGGAAGCCAGAATCAGGGTCTCTGTCTGATGTAGGCTTGCAGGAGTTGTGCTGCACCGCTTTGTATTTTCCCTATTTTTGGTTTGTATGTAAAGGTTATTTAACCTATTAAAATGAAAATGCTGATATCCCTGTCTTTTGTGTAGCTATTTATTTGAAATCTACAATTCTCTTTTTCTTATAGTTTTACCTGGCAAAAAAAATACAAACAACCCCCCCAACAGTAAAACCCACCACCCAACCAACCCCCCCAAATAAAAACCCTAACTCTAAAAAAAACCTAAGCTACTCATTGCCCTGAAATTTAAATGGTAGTTTAATTTAATTGTAGTATAATAGTTAGGGTAGGTTAATTAATAGTTTAAAAATAGTTTATTTTAATTCTATAGGTAAGTTTTAATTTATTTTAAGATAGGGATCTTGTAATTTTAATTTAAAGTTAGGGGGTTGTTAGGTTTAGGGGTTAATAGCTTAATTTAGTTTTTTGCGATGTGGGGGGGTGATGGTTTAGTTAGTGGTGGTGGTGATGTGGGAGGCCAGAGGTTTAGGGGTTAATAACTTTATTTAGTGGTGGCGATGTTGGGAAGCGGCAGATTAGGGGTTATTAAGTTTATTATATTGGCAGCGATGCGGGAGGGCGGTGGTTTAAGTGTTAATAGGTAGTTTATGGGTGTTAGTGTACTTTGTAGCAGTTTAGTTGGTATAAATAAAGTTGGGAAAACCCCAAATAAAAGCGTCATCGATGACTGCTAGTTAACAACAGTCCGATGCTCGTCGCCCCGTACTTGGTGCGCAGGTTTTTGACGGCTTTGTTTATAATATGGAGATCGTATTCAGATCCGCGGCCGCGATGTTTGGCGATTTTAGGCGAGCGTATTAACACCCATAAATGCAATATAGTTGACGCTTTGATAAATATCTCCCTAGGTCTGGTAAACGTTACACCTAGTAAAGTCACCTTATTTTAATCTAACTTGTTGAATGAATGATCATATAACTGAAGAACACAATACAAATCTTAAAAGAAACCACAACTTTTTTGTCATGGAAATGAATCATTTGATTTTTAAATTTTGTGTTAAAAAATAAGAAGTTAACAAAAAAAATAAAAAATCTACACTTGTTAAGTGCTGAGTGTGTGTGGTAACTTATGCTCTGATTTTTCTATACTTTACATTGGAAGAACTCACACATTTGGCGGTAGTTATCAACGTGTCTATTTTACCTGTCTTTGCCGGCCCAATACGCCCGCCTAAGCTCGCCTCACATCGCCGCCGCGGACCTGCAAAAATTCACCTAAGTTATCAAAAAAGCTGTCAAAAAGCAGCGCACCAAGTACGGGGTGATGAGCAGCGGACTGTGAGAGTTATCACTCATCCGATCTCGCTGCTCTTCGGCTTTTTTACAGCTTTCTTGCTAGCCTGTCACTAAGCACTCACACTAACTACACTGTTCTACCCCCTATACCGGCGCCCCCGGAGCCCCCCGCAACTAAATAAAGTTACTAACCCCTAAACCGCCGCTACTAGACCCCGCCGCAACTCTTATACATGTATTAACCCCTAAACCGCCGCTCCTAGACCCCGCCGCAACTCTTATAAATGTATTAACCCCTAAACCGCCGCTCCCGGACACCGCTGCCACCTACATTATACCTAGTAACCCGTATCCTGCCCCCCCTAGACCGTCGCCCTCTATAATAAAGTTATTAACCCCTATCCTGCTGATCCCGCACCTCGCCGCAACTAAATAAAGTTAATATAAATGTATTAACCCCTAAACCGCCGCTCCTAGACCCCGCCGCAACTCTTATAAATGTATTAACCCCTAAACCGCCGCTCCCGGACACCGCTGCCACCTACATTATACCTAGTAACCCCTATCCTGCCCCCCCTATACCGTCGCCCTCTATAATAAAGTTATTAACCCCTATCCTGCTGATCCCGCACCTCGCCGCAACTAAATAAATAGTTTAACCCCTAAACCGCCGCTCCCTGACCCTGCCGCAACCTATATTAAATTTATTAACCCCTATCCTGCCCCCCCTACACCGTCGCCACCTATAATACATTTATTAACCCCTATCCTGCCCCCCACTACACCGCCGCTACTGTAATAAAATTATTAACCCCTGAACCTAAGTCTAACACTAACCCTAACACCCCCCTAACTTAAATATTAATTAAATAAATCTAAATAATATTTCTAATATGAACTAAATTAATCCTATTTAAAACTAAATACTTACCTTTAAAATAAACCCTAATATAGCTACAATATAAATAATAATTATATTGTAGCTATCTTAGGATTTATTTTTATTTTACAGGCAAATTTCAATTTATTTTAACTAGGTACAATAGCTATTAAATAGTTATTAACTATTTAATAGCTTACCTAGCTAAAATAAAAAGAGATTTACCTGTAAAATAAAAACTAACCTAAGTTACAATTACACCTAACACTACACTATACTTAAATAAATTATTCCTATTTAAAACTAAATACTTACCTGTAAAATAAACCCTAAGATAGCTACAATATAATTAATAATTACATTGTAGCTATCTTAGGATTTATATTTATTTTACAGGTAACTTTGTATTTATTTTAGCTAGTTAGAATAGTTATTAAATAGTTAACTATTTAATAACTACCTAGCTAAAAGAAATACAAAATTACCTGTAAAATAAATCCTAACGGGGGGGGGGGGGGGGGGGGCAGAGCTAGCCGTCATAGAGAGAAGCTGTGCCTAGTTAGAGCTCCTGCATAAAAAACAAATAAAACCCTTTTAAACCTAATAATAGTGCCAGCAAGCAGCAACATTTACCAGCTGACCACAGCAGGACACAGGCTCAATCGATATCTGGCCTGTCCTATGCTTCAGAGCCGAACCGAAGACATCCGGTGCAGGCACTTCCAGAGCCTATTTAGGAAAGACCGCGGCTGCGGCCTGTATCGGAACCGGAGGTAATTACATAGGCTTAGAGGGACAGAGCACACTCCGGACACTAGCTTACATAAAAAAGTTCCTTTTTATTCTGCTCTCTGGCTCTTAACTCAAAATAGAAGCTACTGAGATTTGGGGAGGACCCGGGAGCGCTATAGCAGACCACGGCCAGAGAAGTTTGTTGCAGCCTAGCTGCGAAGCGATAGGATCATGGCGGGAGCCTGCAAGACTATCCTAGCCCTGTTTGAGGAATACAACTACAAACTTTTGAGCAGGATGGACCAACTTGTTCTAGCCATTACCCGCCGGGGTGCGGAAGAAGATAATGCTGAGACCTTCAAACCTGCGGCGGTGGCACCCGACATACACGTGGGTGTTATCCAGGAGATTCCATCTTGCCACCTTCCGTCGGAGGAGGTAACAGCTCAGAGAGGAGCCGCTGCTGCGGTCCCTGAATTGACCGGAGAAGAACCTGTGGCTAAGCCTGCGCGGGTGGTGGTGGCTCCAGAGGCAAGCTATCGTAGCAGGTGGGCTCTTTCTCTCCATTCTCCAGAACTACAGTGCTGCTACTCTGCAGTGCAGTTGTTAGGGCTATTGTTATGGCGTCATGTCTCCCAGAGTCCTCGAACTGGCATCGGTTAAATGAGGGACTGTGTCCTTGAGGATATGCTGGTGTCTACGGGATCTGCTGTGGTCATGATATCCCTTCTAAGTTTACACTGCTATACCCCCGAATAACCTCTTGTTTTTATTACTACTTGTTGCGGCTCACTATGAAGGCCCTGGGCCTGATATATGAACCTGCTCTCTGGCCTCCCCCACGTACTCAAGATATATGCCTATATGGTTGAGGACTTAATCCTGGGGCCCAAGATATTCACCTCCCGATCCTCTCTGATATATATATATACTAATCCAACTAGGGTTGCTTCTGTGGACAATACTCATGGACTCATGTAAAAGAACTACTCCCTATTTTCTATGTTATGTCCCCTGCTTGACAGCCTATGGTAACACAAGGGAGATCTACCTTTTGCTATATGTATTATATTTTTTACCGTTTTTTATGTATACTGCTTAGAGACCAGACTAGCACAAATCTATTGGGGTAATGTCTCATTAACAGGCAATGTATGCTAGAGTCCGTTTATCTTGAAATTTCTGCAGTGGGTTATATATTCCGCAAGTACCTTTTGAATGCTTATATACTTTAAAGCTATCAGTTATGTAATTTAAGGGCTGCAGCACCTGAAAGGGTCAGATGACCTCTTATGAACCTGATATGAGATTCCAGCGAGATCAAGCCATAGGCTTTAGGAATTTATAGTAGGGACTGTTTGGTTCTCTTAACTGAATACAGCGCTAGCTATTAACACTATAGTGATGTAGTGAGTAGAGGGGGCCCTTTAACCCATAACTGCTGCACACACTCAGTTTAATTTGTTAACATGCAGTTATATATCAAAATATGCCTGATTTCACCTAATTTCCCTTAAGAGGTGGCACCATAGTGACAGTTAGATGCGGACTAAAACTCCCTTGATGCCTTCCCTGTGTACGAGATAAATGAAGATTTTACAGAAACGCTTCTTAGGTTTGGAAGTTTTGTTTCGACTGTGTTGATTTTATGTTTATGGTTGAGGATTCTAATAATATGTATCCAGTTCTCCCAGCACCCATCTAGACTCAGTACTGTTTCACAGGGCCCTGTTCTCTTTTGTGAGTAGACCTAAACTGGGATTTCTTACCAATAGTTATAAATAGTAAGTTAACCTAATACATTCAGCTCCCACCTCTCAGAACTGTGAGTCTCCTCTAACTGCTTTCCTGTATTCAGCTTTAGCTGTTGTTAAGTTGCCTCACTAATTTTCTATTTTTTCTAGTGTAGTTTGAACATACTATATACAACATAGCTTCCACACAGGTTTGACGCAGCCACTTAAGATGAATACTAAAGTTCTTAGATATGTACAATAACAATAGAGCGGTATGCTATTTGCGGTCTACCCTCCGCCCCCCCCCTCCACCTCTGTGCGGTTAGGGATGATTTCTTTCTTCCCCGCATATCTCTTCAGTAGTCTCTGTCCAACCCGTAGAGCCATGACTTAGTCTTTTCCTGTATTTCCCTAGAACGGCTCTCGGGGTTTCAAAACAGGTAATTAAACTTTGTTTATAATTTCCTGCTTCCCTGTAGTTTATGTAAGATAATAGTCCTAATAATCCATACGTTTTAATACAAGTTCAGTGTTAATAGATAATAGATTTAGAATAGAAACTGATGCCTGTTTTATTTGGATATTGTGTGTCCATTCCATATTTTGTATCATTCCATATATGCTGTAACTGCGATTTGTACTATTATCTCTGTTAACATGTCCTCACATACCTTGTTTAATTTCTGGTCCCTTGACTGGACCTGTTAATCTGAGGACTTTGCGAATCTACTAGACTAAAAAAATGAGGTTGTTTAAGTGTCATGTCAGTAGAATGTATCTTGTGAAGTTTTACCTTTTGATGAGACTGTTGTGAACCTGCTATTTTAACCTCAATAAAAAAAAAAAAAAATATTAATAAAATAAATCCTAACCTAAGTTACAATTAAACCTAACACTACACTGTCATTAAATTAATTAAATAAATTACCTACAAATAACTACAATTAAATACAATTACATAAACTAACTAAAGTACAAAAAATAAAAAAGGCTAAGTTACAAAAAATAAAAAAAATAAGTTACAAACATTTAAAAAATATTACAACAATTTTAAGCTACTTACACCTAATCTAAGCCCCCTAATAAAATAACAAACCCCCCCAAAATAAAAAAATGCCCTACCCTATTCTAAATTAAAAAAGTTCAAAGCTCTTTTACCTTACCAGCCCTTAAAACGGCCATTTGTGGGGCATGCCCCAAAGAACAGCCAATAGAATGCGAGCTCAATCTGATTGGCTGATTGGATCAGCCAATCGGATTGAACTTGAATCTGATTAGCTGATTCAATCAGCCAATCAGATTTTTCCTATCTTAATTCCGATTGGCTGATAGAATCCTATCAGCCAATCGGAATTGAAGGGACGCCCTCTTGGATGACGTCCCTTAAATGAGCCTTCATTCGTCAGTAGTCCGTCGGGAAAGAAGGATGTTCCGCGTCGACGGGATGAAGATTGAAGACCCCGCTTGGAAGATGACATTGCCCGGATAGAAGACTTCTTCAGTGCCTCTTGGAAGATGACATCACCCGGATGGAAGACTTCTTCAGCGCCGCTTGGAGGATCACTTCATCGGATGGAAGATTTCTTCAGCGCCGCTTGGAGGATAACTTCTGCCGCTCCGGGTCTCCTCTTCGGTTCCATCGCTGCTCAGCTGAGTGAAGACAACTCAAGGTAGGATGATCTTCAGGGGATTAGTGTTAGGTTATTTTAAGGGGGGTTTGGGTTAGATTAGGGGTATGTGGGTGGTGGGTTTTAATGTTGGGGGGGGTTGTATTTTTTTTTTACAGGCAAAAGAGCTGAATTCTTTGGGGCATGCCCCACAAATGGCCCTTTTAAGGGCTGGTAAGGTAAAAGAGCTTTGACCTTTTTTAATTTAGAATAGGGTAGGGCATTTTTTTATTTTGGGGGGGTTTGTTATTTTATTAGGGGGCTTAGATTAGGTGTAAGTAGCTTAAAATTGTTGTAATATTTTTTAAATGTTTGTAACCTATTTTTTTTATTTTTTGTAACTTAGCTTTTTTTTTGTACTTTAGTTAGTTTATGTAATTGTATTTAATTGTAGTTATTTGTAGTTAATTTATTTAATTTATTTAATGATAGTGTAGTGTTAGGTTTAATTGGCATGCCCCACAAATGGCCCTTTTAAGGGCTGGTAAGGTAAAAGAGCTTTGACCTTTTTTAATTTAGAATAGGGTAGGGCATTTTTTTATTTTGGGGGGGTTTGTTATTTTATTAGGGGGCTTAGATTAGGTGTAAGTAGCTTAAAATTGTTGTAATATTTTTTAAATGTTTGTAACCTATTTTTTTTATTTTTTGTAACTTAGCTTTTTTTTTGTACTTTAGTTAGTTTATGTAATTGTATTTAATTGTAGTTATTTGTAGTTAATTTATTTAATTTATTTAATGATAGTGTAGTGTTAGGTTTAATTGTAACTTAGGTTAGGATTTATTTTACAGGTAATTTTGTATTTCTTTTAGCTAGGTAGTTATTAAATAGTTAATAACTATTTAATAACTATTCTAGCTAGCTAAAATAAATACAAAGTTACCTGTAAAATAAATATAATTCCTAAAATAGCTACAATGTAATTATTAATTACATTGTAGCTATCTTAGGGTTTATTTTACAGGTAAGTAGTTTTAAATAGGAATAATTTATTAAAGTATAGTGTAGTGTTAGGTGTAATTGTAACTTAGGTTAGTTTTTATGTTACAGGTAAATTTCTCTTTATTTTAGCTAGGTAAGCTATTAAATAGTTAATAACTATTTAATAGCTATTTTACCTAGTTAAAATAAATTGAAAGATGCCTGTAAAATAAAAATAAATCCTAAGATAGCTACAATATAATTATTATTTATATTGTAGCTATATTAGGGTTTATTTTAAAGGTAAGTATTTAGTTTTAAATAGGATTAATTTAGTTCATAATAGAAATATTATTTAGATTTATTGAATTAATATTTAAGTTAGGGGGGTGTTAGGGTTAGTGTTAGACTTAGGTTTAGGGGTTAATAAATTTATTACAGTGGCGGCGGTGTAGTGGGGGCAGGATAGGGGTTAATAAATGTATTATAGGTGGCGACGGTGTAGGGGGGGCAGATTAGGGGTTAATAAATTTAATATAGGTTGCGGCAGGGTCCGGGAGCCGCGGTTTAGGGGTTAATACATATATTATAGTTGTGGTGGGCTCCGGGAGCGGCGGTTTAGGGGTTAATATGTATAGAGTAGCTTGCGGTGGGCTCCGGGAGCGGCGGTTTAGGGGGTAATAACTTTATTTCGTTGCGGCAGTGTAGGGGGGACAGATTAGTGGTGTTTAGACTCGGGTACATGTTAGGGTGTTAGGTGCAGACATCTCCCATAGGAATCAATGGGATGTCTGGCAGCAGCAAACTTGTACTTTCGCTATGGTCAGACTCCCATTGATTCCTATGGGATCTGCCGCCTCTAGGGTGGCGGTTTGAAAACCAGGTACACTGGGCCGGAAAAGTGCCGAGCGTACCTGCTAGTTTTTTGATAACTAGCAAAAGTAGTCAGATTGTGCCGAACTTGTGTGCGGAACATCTGGAGTTACGTAAGAATCGATCTGTGTCGGACTGAGTCCGGCGGATCAAAGTTTACATCACAAAATTCTACTTTTGCCGGTCTCTAGCCTTTGATAACTAAGGCGAATCAGCCTCGCCACAAATACGCTGTGGAATTCCAGCGTATTTGAGGTTGACGGCTTGATAACTAGGCCCCATTATGTTTCATACCCCCTTGGATCTATTAATGCTCCTTCACGTCCCTCACAATCAAGGTCCATTAGATGCTTAACCAGAAGGCATCATGCTGTAACGTTGTTCAAGGAGCAGCACAAGGGGATTGTTTTCTTTTGGGAACGTTAGTGTAAGGCTGTATTTCCTCTCCTTTGAGTATGGATTTTGAGTAATGGGTGTGAACAACCAAGCCTTGCATCCATTCCCAGTTTCGGAGGTGAAAGCAGACAAGTATAAGCACAAAGGGCCTCAAATTCAAAACTTGGCCGGCATGGAGAGAAATCCCACTAAATCTTTGGGATTTTTTCTTACCTTATATTGTAATGTAGGAGTCTCTGTTTCACATAAAGATCACATAGCAACATTTCTCAAGAAGTAGATTGGAGTTTCCATTCTGTGTCATATTTGTGTTTCCAGTCTGCCCATGTTAGTTCAAATAGGTCTGAATTGTCTAATTTATAGTATATGTCTTTCTCCATGGTGTATATATATGCCATAGTATTGCAGACTTTAGCCCAACTAGGCGGGAGCTCTTTTTTCCATGCACAAGCTATAGTATTCTTAACAGTCGTGAAGAGGTAAATGCATATAAACGAATGGTGCTTTGGAAGAGTATGTACTCCTATATGTAATAAGGCTATAGATGGGGATCTGAGGAGGTATATACCTAGTTTGGACAGAACTAAAAAACGTGTTCCATAAAGGACATATCTTTGGACACTCCCACCAAATGTGCATTGTGTTTCCCATCTGACCACAGCCTCTCCAACATGCTGGAGACGCACCCGGAAACATCTTAGCTAACCTAGTAGGGACGTTATAACAATGCGTTAGGAGTTTGCAAATGGTTTCATATAATGTTGTACAATGAATAGCTTTCTAAATGAGTTCCAGAGCGCGCCCCCAAGCATATGAGGATACCGGGATACCTAGAAACACCCATCGTTGAAGATGGGCTGGCGTGTCGGGGAATGGAGTACCTCCTATTAGTGTATAATGGAGTGACAAGGGTCTGCGGAGTCTATCTCCCTGGTTCCAAATGGTCTCCCAAGGGGTCAGTGGTCGAGCTAGTGTGGGTTTGAAACCCCAACTAATTAGAAAGCTTTTAATTCTGAGGTATTCAAAATGTAAGTATGGCGGGATTAGGGGTCCAGTTCCGAATTGGGTGATATGTTTAAAGCAATCCCGCAAGGGGAAAGGCCATAGATTAGAGACTGTGATGACTCCCAGCTGTACCCACTTATGAGGGTGAGTTTCCTGGAATCCCGTAAGGAGGCCAGCCATAGAAGTTATAGGGGAGGGGTGTGGGGCTATGTGGGGATAATGTCAAAGCTTGTCCCACATACCCAAACATTCACGAAGAATGGGGTTTATCAGGTCTAACTCTCTGTGACAATGCAGGGGGTCCATATTAGGTCTCGCAGGTGGATGTTATAAGGTAGCGAGGTCTGTTCGATCGCCCTCCACCTGCATAGGGAATGTTTGACTCCCTATTGTGCAACGTGGGTGAGCATTGCTCCCTCGTAGTACTGTACCACAGAGGGCGACTCTATGCCCCCAGAACTCTTAGGGAGTTGGAGTATTTTGTGAGCCACTCTAGGGGGCTTACCCTGCCAGATATATTTTGTTATCTCACTTTGAAATTGCAGCAGGTTGTGTTTAGAGACCCTAATGCCATGAGACTTGGGATACATTCCAGTTGTTTTTAAGGGTTCGGAGTTCCGAAAGTAGAGGAAGATAGTTATCCTTAATAACTCAAGCAAAGCCACCGGATAGCTTGACACCTAGGTGTTGAATACATTTCTCTGTCCATTAAAAGTCAAATCTGGCTTTCAGGGATGCTAATTGGGCACCCGAGATACCCTGTGTAAATATCTCTGTTTTTGACAAATTAAATTTGTAGAAGGAGTGGGCTCCAAATGAGTCTAATATCTTCAATAATCTGGGTATAGTATGTGTAGGGTCCGACGAAAAGAGAGTAACGTCATCCGCAAACAAGGCTATCTTATGCACGGTGCTGAAAAAAGTGACTTCCTTAATTTGGGAATCAGTTCTAATCCACTCTGCCAGTGGTTATATGGCCAATGCAAATAATAGGGGAAACAGAGGACAGCCCTGCCTTGTGCCGTTCGTTATGGAGAACGGAGTAGACTGAAAACCGAGACCTCTCACCGAAGCAATGGGAGTGGAGTAGAGGGCTTTAACTGCCGTAATAACTTCGCTGGGGAACCGAAAATTCTCAAGGACTTCCCATAGGAACTGCCATCGCACACGGTCAAAAGCCTTCTCGGCATCTAAGGAGATGACCGATAAAGGCTTATTAAGGCTAGAGGATAGACTAAGGATATTTAGCAGTCTCCTAGTATTATCTGGGCCTTCCCGTTGTGGGACAAACCCCACCTGATCCGGACTGATGAGGTGTGGTAATAGACTCGCTACACGGTTAGCTAATAACTTGGAGTAGAACTTGATGTCACTGTTAATGAGAGATATTGGCCTATAACTGAAGCACAACAAAGGGTCCTTATTTGGCTTAAGGATCGTTACAATAGTGGCTTCTAAGAATTATTTCTTGAAGAAGCCCTCCTCCCTAGCAAGATTGTAGAGCCTAAGTAGTAAGGGGGAAAGTTCCTGAATTATTTTTTTATAAAAATGGACTGGGAAGCCACCCGGACCAGGGGATTTTAAGGATTTTGAATTCTTAATGACCTGCTGAATTTCCGCAAGAGAGAAAGGGGAACTCAAAAGGTCACGCTGTACGGAAGTGAGTGTGGGGAGTTTGAAAGACTTCAAATAAGTGTGTATGCTGTCTAAAGAAGTCCCTTGGGGCCTCTCGGAGCTATTTATGTTATACAGGTTTGAATAATACTTGGCAAATTCCTCTCCGATTTGGGATGGGATTTTGAAGAGAGAGTGTGCAGAACGTATACTGTGTATACGCGAGGCACCTACTCTGTTTCTAATTTTGCTAGCCAAAAGGGTATCCGCTTAATTACTTTTATAATAGAACAACTGTTTCAATTTGGTTAGATTACTTTGTGCTCTACGTAGCTCAATTCGAGCGATATTATTTTTGATATTAGTAATTTGGAGTATTAAGGCTGCAGACAGGGTGTCCCTATTCTATATTTCTAGGTTTCTAAGCTGGATATGAGCTTGCGATAGGGTAAGTCTGGCCTGCTTTCTAAGGTGTGCTTGCTTACCAATCATGAGTCCTCATAGTAGCTTTCGCAGCTCCCCACAGAGTGTCATTTCAGACTAGAGCATTATCATTAGTCTGTACATAATGTGAGAGTTCCTTAAGGAGCTCTTCACTGAACGGAACATCTCCCAGGAGATGGTGAGGCATTTGCCATGGGGCTCTAGTACGTGAAGTGTTTGCCGAGTGCATATCAGCCAGGACATGATCGTGATCTGACCAGGCACACAGAGAAATGTTAGATTGCTTTATGAGGTCTAATGAGTTGGCCGTGGAAAATATGTAGTCGAGTCTAGCATATTGCATGTGTAGGTGTGAAAAATGTGTGTAGTCCTTATCTGTAGGGTGGATAGCTCTCCAAACATCATAGTACCCTGAAGTGGACATTAAGTTGCGGAACCTGGTTGCCAAAAGTTCAGCAGGCGAATGTGTCTTGTCTACATCAGCAGTTTTCCTATTGGCTCTAGCGTCCCAGACCATATTAATGTCCCCGGCTAAAATAACTCTACCCTGTTTGACCTGATCGATTACGTGAAGGATGTGTTTCAGACATTTGGGCTGGTGGATGTTGGGGAGATAGACAGAGGCCAACGTGGTTCAATTTACAAATTAGAATGACATGGTCCTTAATAACCTGGATTGATTCAAATGCAAGTCGCTTATGTAACATGATAGCAGTGCCTCTGGCTTTCTTGGTGAAAGGGGCATATTCAATATTTTTTGGAGGAAAGTCTAATAGATTTGTTCGCTAACCAGTGTGTCTCCTGGAGGAAAACTATGTTGGGGTTATGGTGTTTTAATGAACGCAGTAATAGACTGCGCTTGTGAGGAGAGTTAAGGCCTCTAACATTATGAGTGAGAATTCGCAAGGTAGACTTATCCATATATTAAAATATAGACACAGCTGAAATGATGTGTGAAAACCTTTTAATAAGGGATGGAAGGAGGGGAGGGGGCAGGGTAGGGATAGGTAGGGTAAATTAGACACTAGTGAAGTGTCTGAAAGTGTGGTGGAAGTAGTCCACCTTAGAGGAACCCTAGGATGGGCTTCTAATTGGGGGGAGAACACTATGCTCAAGAGCAGATGAGATAGGGGCCAGAATGCCATCTCCGCTCTAGAACAACCAATTTTATGTCAATAACTAGTAAACAGTAAACCTTAATTTTGAAAAGTGCAAAACAGTATAAATAAAATTGTTGAAAGTACATATCTAAACATTTAGAGGTGTGAACAAGAAGTAAAAGTCCAGAGCAAGTAAAAAATGACCATGTTGTCCAGGCATGCCAAAGAGGCTCAGCAAATTAGGTAATGTCCCCAAGAGGTCTGATAGTGTCCTGAGGTTGATGTAACTTAAAGTCTTTCATTTTTTGGTCTTTTGCTGACCATTCTGGTGCAGAGGTGCATAGTTTAGGGTGTGAAGACACTTGTGAGGGTGGAGGTTCATGTAGGAGGCCCCAAGAAGTAAGAAGAGAAAGTCTCTGGGAAACAGTAGTGGCCACAGACGTTTGGTTATATTTGGTGATGATAAGTCTGATGGGGTAGCCCCATCTGTACTAGATGTTGGTTTTGCGTAGAATAGTAGTAACAGGCTGGAACTGCCTGCGTTGCTGTAGAGTGTGGGCCGACAGGTCAGGGAACAGTTGGACATCTCTGAATCTCTCACCGAGAGTTGGCTTCTTGAAGGCAGCTTGCATCAACCTATCTTTGTAAAGGAAGCTGTGAAAACAAGTTATGACATCTCTTGGTTTGTCCGGGGCCACCATCCTAGAATGGAGGGCCCTGTGAGCTCCTTCCATGGTGCCCGTTAACCCCTCAGGACAGTCCACCAGCTCCTGGAACAGAGCTTGTAGATAGTCACGTAGCTCAGTCGGCGAGACAGATTCCTGGATGCCCCTAAATATTATGTTGTTGCGCCTAGATCTATCTTCGACATCCGCCAGCTTGAATTCCAGTTGGGATATTTGTTCAGCTAGGTTTACTGAATACGAGAGGAGGCTAGATTGGTCCACAGTGATATCATCCTGTTTGCGCTCCAACACATCAAATCTCTTGCCAATTTCGGAGATTTCCTTCTTAAGTTCAGCAGAGCTGCGCTGAATCTCCTGAGTTATGGATCGAGTCTGCATGGCCAACATTTTTTTAAGTGTAGATTCTGTAATAAAGTGCTGAGAGGCGATATCAGAATGCGTGCTAGACTGGGACTCCTCATCCTGAGAGTCAGGGTCACTTAACTCTCTGTGGGCCTCCATGGCCGGATCTTTAGCTGACTGTGCAAAGTGTTACTGTTTTCTTGGACTTTGAGTTGGAATTGGGGTGCTTCCTGGCAGAGTGAGGCATTTTGGAGAGCTCTCAACACCCAGTATAATAACCTTACAACGGACAACTATGCAAATAAGGGATATGCACACCGCTGTTGAAAAAGAGGGTTAGGTTAACTAATGCATTAATATTCCAGGCATTACACATATACCTTTAGAGCGGGGCTGGTAACCATTTCTCTAGTAAAGCTACATCATTTTATCTATTGCCATCTATTCTCTATCTAATGTTGCATATACAAGAGTAGCTTAGTGAGTGGGCTAATACGGTGCTGGTCAAATAATGCTGCTAAGGATTCAGTCCTTACATCACCTATCACTATCAGTGCGTTGAATTTTCCACTCAGTAAGGGCCAACAGACCCCCTCTCAACTCAGGGAATAGGGGATATGACCCGAAGGAAGGGGAAAGGGGAAGTGGAAGTGACCAGCTCAGACAAGTAGAGCCGGAAAAGGAGTCTCAAGGGGGTCCCACAGATCTCAGTGCACAAAATGAGATTTCAGGAAAAAACACAATGCAAACAGATCATATAACACATGACATTTTAGCACATAGTACAATATTGGTAACCTGTAAAAGTAAGATTTTAGATTAAGCAGAAAAATGACACTACACTTTGGGCTAATGTCCCAAAGACAGTTTAGCTGACGCAGCAGCTATTAGAATGCAAAAATAGCGTATTAGGGCAATACTTCCAGGGCAGCCTGTGTGAAAGTCACTAGTGAGAGCTCTGTGCAAAGATACTGTACTAATTTTGGTGGTAAAGCGTGAGTAGCTAAGGTCACCAAAGAAAGGGCTACTGTGTATGAGGGCTCCTCAGGGGTCCCAGATAAAAAACAGAGCAAATCCAGGTTAGGGATAGGCTTGGGTCTACAGTCTCCCTCTCTATGGGAAGAAGGTACTGGGTTCCCCAGTACAAATGTTATCTTAATAGGCGGGGGAAACAGTATTCCCAATGGGGCCCATAGGATTGCCTTTAAAGAGTTAAGGGGCTTTCCTGCGAGTACCAAATAGTGTAGAATTCCTTCTTCTCAGAAAAGCTCTGATAGAGAACTTGAAATAGGATTTAGCAAACTATAAGCCAGGTCTTGGGAGCCCAAACCATTAATGTGCCCAGGGGAACAGTACGCCCATAGAGTGTGTCCTCAGAGAGTCTTGTAGCCCCAATGAGTTATATAGCCCCTTAGGGTACAAAGCTGGGGTGACAGGTTTATGGGCTAAAAGGTGGGTGGCAGGCAGATATGGGTTTTGGCCTTAGGAGTTACCCTAAACTTGATAGGGAAACTGGGGATCTTCTAAGCCTGTCCAATGGCAAACACCCTCTTACCCCTGTGTGCAGTATCCCAGGTGTCCTCTGATGTCCCTCAGCTAGCACAGTGGAGACCCGGTGCTAGTGATGTCACGGTCGAAGAGCGAGCCGGTACACAAACATAAGTCGGGTAGTAGGGCTAATCTAGTTGCGGCCTAGCTGGCAGGCTACCCACGTGGCAGCTAGCGTGTATACACAAACTATGCGGCCTGTACTGTAAGATGTGGGCCCAAACCAGCCCAGGGCCTCATTAGCGGGTGAAGATCCTCACTGAAATCAAAGTGAAGGAGTTTACAGGGCCAAGTGAAGGAAAAGCGTGAGGCCGGAAAGAAGATGGCGGCCGCCAGGGACTCCCCGTAGATGCCGGTCTCACCTTAAAGATCGCCGCCTGAGAAGATGAGGGCACTGCACTGAACACTTTCTCCAGCCCCGACGGGCTCCGGTAAGTAACCCCAGAAGTCAGCTTCAGAAACAACCTGCAGCCGGCCTCCCAGTCAGCCGTGACGTTGCACTAGTAAGTGCGCACCATGATATCAGGCGTGCAAACGGAAGAGCCCAGAAGTCAGATAGGTCCTGGAATCCCAGCTCCGGAGCGGAGCCCCGACCCACTGGAGCCTAGGGTAGGCGCCCTGGCACTTGACGGCAGGAAATGAGCAGTAAGTTACGGGTCATAAATGCAGAGTATGCAGAGATCCTAAGGCCCAAGCCAGTTAGCCCAGGAATGTCCTCCAAAAAGCCACAAAGCTCAGGTTAAAAGTAGTGTTCACTTGCTGGAGTCTGTCCCATCAAATAAACTCAAAAAGAGCCCTGAATTCTGGTCGAAGAACAGCTTATTTTAGCTCCATAGCATAGAGCTCATGCACAACACGTCTGATTGTCTTGGCTGGTAACGCTACCCCCCTGTCATGTGTGGGACATTTTATATTGCAGTATTGCTTGCATATCACTATGGACCCAATTCTCTAAAAATCACTAATCTGGTAAGATTATCTAAGAAGTCTTGTAAGTACTGCAGTGTCCCTCCAATAGATTTCAGAAATTATACCATGAGAGTTACTTATCTCTCTTTGACGTGTTCTGGATGTGAAAGAAAGACATATATTGTAATATAAGGTTTAAAAAAAAAAAAAAAAATCAGATTTTCTGTATTTCTTTCCATACTAAGGAGTTTTTGATCACCAGACAAAGTCAGCAATGTACTACTGGTATCAAGCTAAAACAGACGGTGATCCAATAACAAGAGGCCCATATGCATAACCACCAATAAGCAGCTAGCTCCCAGTAGTCCATTGCTGCTCTTGTGCATACCTACTGGGTTAATAGTCAAAGGGGGTAATTTGCAGTGGGCTATGTGGTGGTTTAGGGGTTAATAGTGTAGGCGGTGATTTGTGGGGGCTTCGTGGTAGTTTAGGGGTTAATAGTGTAGCGGGTGAAAAGTGGTGGCCTGTGTGATGGTATAGGGGTACTTAATGCAAATTTTTATAAAGCCAAATCTCTTTAAGCAAGCTTTGAGTTCACATAAAAAGTGTGTGTAAAATGCAATTGAGTTTAAGCAATCACAACTTGTAATATGAGCAAACATTGACGCTCAACGCCACCCACAGAAAATGTTAGTAGCATAAATTACCACATGTTCATGCAAATGAATTTACAGTCATTTAAACTACTGACCTGCCTGAAGAGCATGGAATACCTGGTCAGTTGGTGAGAGCTGCTGGCCTGCCTGGAGAGCATGGGAGACCTGGTCAGTTAATGAGAGCTGCTGGCCTGCCTGAAGAGCATGGGAGACCTGGTCTGTTGGTGAGAGCTACTGGCCTGCCTGGAGAGCATGGGAGACCTGGTCAGTTGGTGAGAGCTGCTGGCCTTTCTGGAGAGCATGGAAGACCTGGTCAGTTGATGAAAGCTGCTGGCCTGCCTGGAGAGCATGGGAGACCTGGTCTGTTGGTGAGAGCTGCTGGCCTGCTGGGAGAGCATGGGAGACCTGGCCAGTTGGTGAGAGCTGCTGGCCTTTCTGGAGAGCGCGGGAGACCTGGTCTGTTGGTGAGAGCTGCTGGCCTGCCTGGAGAGCATGGGAGGTCTGGTCAGTTGGTGAGAGCTGCTGGTCTGCCTGGAGAGCATGGGAGACCTGGTCAGTTGGTGAGAGCTGCTGGCCTGCCTGGAGAGCATGGGAAACCTGGTCAGTTGGTGAGAGCTGCTGGCCTGCCTGGAGAGCATGGGAGACCTGGTCTGTTGGTGAGAGCTGCTGGCCTGCCTGGAGAGCATAGGAGACCTGGTCAGCTGGTGAGAGCTGCTAGCCTGCCTGGAGAGCATGGGAGACCTGGTAAGCTGGTTAGAGCTACTGGCCTGCCTGAAGAGCATGGGAAACATTGTCAATTGGTTAAAGCTGCTGGCCTGTCTGGAGAGCATGGAAGACCTGGCCAGTTGGTGAGAGCTTCTGGCCTGCTCTACTCACAGATCATCACTACTTGCACAAATACTCTCATGGGACCAGAAGGAACCGTCTTACCTTGGTGCCTGGTGTCCTCCCAGTCTCCTCACGCTGCCGACATGGTAGGCGTGCGTGGGATCACGCTCCTGATGCTAGATCAGTGCTGGTAGTGTCTAGAGGACACTACTCCATTAACTAACCTTCCTGTTGGTTGCCTGGAACTGATGCTTCCAAGTTGTCATGGTAGTGGGGGTCCTGGTCCCTGTAGACCTTTATAAACCCAGGCACTCCCCTAACGCAGTGCTAGGTTATTCTGCCTTGTTTTCAGAGACCAAGCATTATTTCTCCTGTTATCCATTTCCAGAGTCCTTTTTCCCTACAATTCTGACTTCCTGGTTACTGACTTTGGCTTATATTTTTTGGACTACGTATACCGCCTTCTAACCTGACTATGGAATCATCTGACCAAGCTTTACTTAAGATTATTTATTATAATCTGTGTCTCCTGCCACTGGGTTTCAGCCCTTGTAAATTGAAGGATACATCTTCAAAGGTGACAAATGCTTTCTCCACTGTCCCTTAAAATTTATTTTTTACACTAACTCCTTGCCTACTGTAGAATGTGTGTGTGTTGCACATATGCATAGATATGTGAGGAAAAGGGGGCGGAGACAGGAAGTACTATGTTATATGCTAAGTGAAACAAGAAGGCAGACAGGATGTCTCACCAGGAGTTGTAATAATAAACAGTTTCTTGCAAAGTTACCTCGCAATCCATCATTATGTATGCAACATCTACATGGTATCAGTGAGAACACTGAGAAATTATGGCTAGAAATCTAAGCAGCATAGAACCTCTTATCTTTGATACTGATATTGCTAACAATTGGCTGAAATTCAAAAGAGCATGGGAAGTGTACAGCAAAGCTGGACTTTTAGACACATCAAAAAAGGTACAAGCTTACACTTTTCTCAATTTTGCTGGTTCAGATGCACTAGATAAATATGAGTCACACATTTTCAGGAGGGTGAGGACAAAGAGGATCCTGAAGTATTAATAAAAAAATTTGAGGAGATCTGCTTACCGGAACGTAACGTAATAATAGAAAGACATGCATTTAACATGATGGCTCAAAAACCTGATGAGGGAATTCAATCCTACGTATCCACATTGCGACTGCTGGCTAAAAATGTTTTACTTTGGTGCACTAACAGATGAACTAATACATGACAGGATTGTCTGTGGCATCCACAATGACGCTGTTAGTGCTCAGTTACTAAGGGGAAAAAACTTAACACTGGAATCAGCCATCAGAATATGTATGTTGTTTGAGCATTCTGAAAGGGCCACTAAGGAACTTAAGAGAGAGGCAGAAGTGTTTGTAGTGCAGCAGAACAAGAGACAATGCAGCAACTGCGATGATGAGCACGCTACTGAGCGCAAAATGTGCCCGGCTTTTAACAAAAGGTGTAACTCATGCAACAAATGGCATCTTTTGCAAAGTTTTGTAGATCCAAGCCTCAAAATAGTGGTGCGTGGATGGCACCATTAAGTGAACCTAAAAAACTAAATATGCATCAAATTAATTAAGTGGGAATTGACGATCACAAAACTTGTTTCCATTGTGAAAGTGTGGACTTAAAGGGACAGTCTACCATAGAATTGTTATTGTTTTAAAAGATAGATAATCCCTTTATTACCCATTCCCCAGTTTTGCATAACCAACACAGTTATATTAATATACTTTTTACCTCTGTGATTACCTTGTATCTAGGAACCTTCTTCCAGCCCCCTGATCACATGACTGTGACTGTTTATTATCTATTGTCTTAAATTTAGCATTGTTTTGTGCTAAATCTTAAATAACTCCCTGTGCCTGAACACAGTGTTATCTATATGGCCCACATGTACTTTCTGTCTCTTTGTGTTGAAAAGAGATTTAAAAAGCATGTAATAAGAGGCAGCCCTCAAAGGCTTAGAAATTAGCATATGAGCCTACCTATGTTTAGTTTAAACTAAGAATTCCAAGAGAAAAAAGCAAATTTGATGATAAAAGTAAATTGGAAAGTTGATTACAATTAAAAGTCCTATCTGAATAATGCAAGTTTAATTTTTACTAGACTGTCCCTTTAATTGCAAATAAAGGAGAAATATTCACCTCCTCAACAACCTGTAACAAGCAAGTCAAGCTATAAATTGACACTGGTGCTAAATTCAATGTCATGTCCCTATCCACATTACACAGTATTGAACCCAACGCTCCAATTGACCAGTCAAATAAAGTAAACCTGATAGCTTATGGTGTTCAAACAATTCAGACACTCTGCACTGCTATGTTGGTTCTTTTAGGAGACAAGTTGTTATTCCACATAGTGGATAAAAATGTTAGAAGCCTGTTAGTAAAAGATTCCTATATAATAGGGGGCGCCCTAAATGATAACAATATATCAGACCTAGTGAGGTATAAAATGAACGATAGATCAATTAAATTAATACTTTAAATCAGTTATTGTACTAAATATCGCACATAAATAAAAACAATAGGTAATGCTTCAATAATTCCAAGTATACAAATAAAAAGTCTCTGAGGAGTGGAAATAGAGGGTAATCTTTAGGCAGCAATCTGTAGAGAACCCGGCCTGGATCCTATAGGGATGATCTACAAAACAGAAAGAGACAGATGCGCCACATGGCCCAATATTGTTTGTTCAACACAATAATTATGGTCTAGTCGTGCCAGTATAAACTCACAATTTGGAAAGCACTTCAGTTAGTGCAATAGAAGCAGTCTGGGATCAATCACAGTCACCCAGCAGACCGACCTCTAGGGTAGAAAGGAATAATCTGTAGTGGAAATATAAAGAGACACAGGGGTGCCTATATGGCCTAGTACAGTTTGGTCCCAAGATATATTACTCTATTTAAGTAATATACCCACAATTGGTAAAGCATCTCCAGTGATGCAAATCAGGCAGGATGGGATCAATACAGTCACCCAACAGACTATGACAGGGTTCCCACAGGAAGCAAACAGCAAAGGTCCCAATGAAGGCCAAGGTTTGGTCCAAATGATGCATGTTAGGCTTACCAGACAGCATGCGCTTAAATCTCATCCAACTCAGTCTAGAGGTACATGCTGTACAACAACAGGCTCCCGAGATGACTGATTATAAGGACTTATTTCGTACTAACACTATTGGTAAGCTTCCAGTCATGTATCACATGCAACTGGATGAATCAGTGAATCCTACTGTGTGTGCCCCCCGAAGAATCCCACTGGCTATGAAAGACAACGGTTGCCCAAGAGTTGGAAAGGATGACTAGACTGGGCATTATTTAACTGGTGGAGGAGACTACCCCTTGGGTGTCTGCCTTGGCTGCAGCAGTCAAAAAGGATGTCACTGCCCGTATATGCATTGATCCTGTACACCTAAATAAGGCTCTCCTGAGGCCCCATTACCCATTAAAGACTATTGAGCAAGTGATCGTTGATATGCCACAGGCAAAGGTTTTTAGAAGTAAAGTGTGGATTTTGGCAAATCCCTCTGGATGAGGAATCATCGTTACTCACAACATTTATGACCCCATTTGGGAGATACAAATTCTTATGGATGCCATATGGGATTTTGACTGGAAGTGAAGTCTTTCAGAGATGTATGTGTTAGTATATACTAGGTTACAATGTAATTTATTATTATATCAGCAGTAATCTCCAGTAAAATGTTGGAGTGCTTATCTTAGCAGTTGCCAACCAATTATAAATGTATTTACGTAACAATATATTTATTAAAAATCAATATTTATTCCTTAATTCTTGATTAGTTATCTTTATAGACACCTTTAATTATATTTATGTAAAAACTAGATTATGAATCAATTATAAATGCTTACAAAACAGATCATAAAAATATATCTCTAAAAATTAACCTTACTCACAATGAATCGCTTATTATATACCACAAATGAGGATATCAGAACAGTCTATAATTATCCAGCTTAGTTCACTCCAATATCAGAATATGGACTATTAGCTTAACAATGCTTAATTAATAACTGCCAGTGATTTAACCACAATAACCAATTTATGTACAGTTCTAAGGGAGTTCACAATAATAAAACTGACTTATAAATATGGAGTGCAAAATCCTTTCTAGCAAATAAATTACTTAGCACTAAATATGACTAGTTCTAAATTATACAGGACTATGAATATAAACTTAAAATACCAAATACCCTTTTAAATCACCAGCTTCAATTAAACTATAACTTTAGAATACCTTGATTTAAATATTAAAAGTATGAAACAACCATTTAAACATTAACAAATAACCAGTTGAGAGTTCAGCTTTTTCTGGGGCTTCCTTCTAGGTCATATAAGAAGGATTTATTCCACTATTTTGCAAGGATACAGGCTTCAATTATTTTCTTTCTTATCCTAAGAAAGGGTTCCAACAAAAATGAAGAGAAGATACTAGCACAAATCTGTGTGTTTCTCAGTCAAAGTGCGTGTCTCTGTTTGAGTCTGTCCCTTGCCTCTAGTGTGTGGGTGTTTTATCAAAGATATAATCCCTCCTTCTTTTCTAATCATTCCAGCAATAATTTGGATACGCCCTACCAGTGCTTATCCCTCTGATTTGGAAACGCCTTTCTGAACAACCAAATACCTTGGCTGCAATACCAGTTTTATTCCATTGGGGAGCAGCAGACATAGAAAATTATTAATACTCATTATCAATACTCGCTACACAAAATGCAGACATTCTCATATATTATTAAATGTATATTTAATATACTCACTATTTCTTGCATCAGCAAATAAATATGTCCAATTTGTATGGGATCATTTAATCTTATTTAATCTGAGTATTTCAAGACTAAATATAAGGTATTTCACTTATAATATTTTAAAAGATGCATTTTAAAGTCACATTTTTATGAGTGGACTAGTAGTATGAATCAATAAAATATATCTGTTTATCTGACTTATTTTGTATATCAGTTTATTTGATATACTGGTACATCTTTCATTTCCCAGTCACCATCGTATATCATATATAGATGAGCATTATAGTTATTTATTAATACATGTCTCAACAGTGTTTAAGACATGGGCTCAAAATCTATGATGTATTTATATGTTAACTTATAGTATCTTATTTAGAAACCTCATCTTCACATCAGGTTCTTCCCTATAATGTTTAATAGATTTCTGGAAAATAAAGAAAAATGTATTTATTTTGAAATAATTTAAAACATTCCAAATTACCACAGATTCTTATCCAATACAATATATTTACCAAAAGACTTTTATGCTTTCAAAATAATCATGTTTTAAAAAGTTTTTCTTAGATATTTTTAACTCAGATAATTAGTCTAGGGTTCTGTGTATTCAACTCTGCATAGGGTAATTAACTCTTGCATGCAAAGTGGTTACCTTTACTGTAAGTCTTATACTCTTGGGCTCCCTCTCCCCAGGGGGTCATTACCTGGTAATTTTATTACAAAGACGAAAGATCCTCTTTAAGGTGACATCCTAAGTTTTCCAAATGTCCATTTCTTTGTTCTTGAAATCTGTATTTCAGAAAAAGGGGGGGTCAATACCACCCACTTTACTGTCATTCACAATGCAGCCAAATCAATTCATAGTAGATATTAGCTAAAGAGATATTAAATTATGTGATATCCAATGCCACTCAGCCATACCCTGACATAAATCCCCCTTTCAATTTTCAATATATGTAGGACAAATGTATGGGAAATTGACTGAAAACTCATGTAATTGGTGAGGGTATTTACAGTATATGCATTATAGAGTGTTACTATGAAGAGAGTCCGTAATTTTTCGATCCTCATATTTATGCTCGTTAGCTAGGCATCTTTAAACTACAATACTTCTTTAGTGCATTTGGGAATATGACACTTCATTCTACCTCTGTGACTTGTAGTTGGGATATAGGATGGCACACTCGCAACTGATTAATATGGACCCATTTATCCATAAAAGTATCATTTTTATGGATCCTTATTTTATAGGCCACTGGAGATATTTTGTCAGTAATTACAAAAGGACCCTTCCATGATGGAAGAAATATCTTCTCCTTAACCTGATCTCTTCCAAAGTTATAAAGATAAACTTTATCCTTAATTTCATATTCCCTTCTGGACGTTTTGAGACCATAATAGGTTTTAGCGGCAGTTGCGAACCTTCTCTATGTTCTGTTAAGCAAATGCAAAAGCATATTGCAGAGGCTTCCTTAAGTTCTCTACATATTGATGTGTATTGGCAGCATTTATCAAGTTCTGGTCTGATGTACGGTACAGTAGATGTTGAGGTAGAACCATTCTTCTACCAGTCATCAATTCAAAAGGTGACATCTTAGTAGCACTACTTGGAGTTGCTCTTAATGTAATTTTACATCCCAGTCAATGGCATCTATTTATCAAGCCGTCAACTTACTTGCATTCAACGGCACCAATACGCTTGTCTAAGATTGCCTAACATCGCTGCCGTGGACCTGAATACATTCTCCAAAATTATAAAAAAAGCTGTCAAAAAGCCGTGCACCAAGTACGGGGCGATGAGCAGCGGACTGTTGTTAACTATAACAGTCATCGATCTCACTGCTCTTCGGCTTTTTCACAGCTTTCTTGGTACTCTGTCACTAAACACCCACACTATACTATACTGTTTACCCCCTATACCGCCACTCCCGGAGCCCGCCGCAACTAAATAAAGTGTTTAACCCCTAAACCGCCGCTCCCGGAGCCCACCGCCACCTACATTATACTTATTAACCCCCTATTCAGCCGCCCTACACCGCCGCCACCTACATTATATTTATTAACCCCTAATCTGCTGCCCCTACATCGCCGCCGCCTACATTATATTTATTAACCCCTAATCTGCCCCCCTACTCCGCCGCAACCTACATTATATTTATTAACCCCTAATCTACCGCCACCTACATTATATTTATTAACCCCTAATCTGCCGCCCCCTACACCGCCACCACCTACATTATATTTATTAACCCCTAATCTGCCCCCCCCTACACTGCCGCCACCTACATTATAGGTTGAAAATTCGCTACAAGCAAAAAAAAAGAATCCATTCGCACAGGGGCTTGCTGAGCACCATGATTGTACTGCTAAGGATCATGGGGAAGATTTAGTAGAAGAATGAGGACCATTGTCAAATTCTATACCTTGGGTATATGTTGATGGTTGTTCCAAGCTGTTTTGCGGCTATTGGACAGGTTCCCATCTCTTATTCTATCACTTTGAAGAAGTAGCAGTGGCTTAGCTAATTCTGCATAATTGTCAATAAATTTGTGAGAATAATTTGTAATTCCCAGGAATGATCTTAATTCCTTTAAGTTAGTTGGGTTCTTCGAATTTATTATACCTTCCACCTTTTTCTTCTGAGGATTTAACCCTTCAGAAGTAGCTTCATGCCCCAAGAAGTTTACATGAAGCTACTTCTGAAGGGTTAAATCCTCAGAAGAAAAAGGTGGAAGCTATAATTGAGCTTTTTGTAGGGATAATGTGATCCTTTTAAGTTGGCTGAGGACGTGTTTAAGTTCTGTAATGTGTTTTTCAAAGTCTGTGCTTTTGATTAACACATCATCAACATAAGATAAGGTCTCCCTTTCCAGTGCATCAGGCATAGCCTTATGCATGAATACAGCAAATTCATGTCCTGAATTTATGTATCCAAAGGGAATCTCTGGAATGCATATTGGACCTTTTGGAAGGAGAATGCAAGCTTATACTGGTCCTCCTCATGTACCTTAATGGCCCAATTTACTTGTGCACAATCAATGGCAGTGAATATTTTGTATCCCTCCATCTGCACTAGGCACTGGTCAATATATGGCACAGGCCAGCCAGACATGTATACTCGTTTGTTTAGCTGTCTTAAGTCAGCACACAAATGCCATTGTCCATTGGGCTTAAGAACACCTAGAATAGTATTGTTATAAAAGCTATGCACCTGTCTGATGATACCCCTTTCTTCCAGGTTCCTTATGATTTCTGCAAGAGAATCATATGAGGCTAAAGGAAGTCTGTAATGTTTAACAAAGACAGGTGGTGCATTGGGATCTGTTTGGATTCTTGCAATGTGCAGGTCTGTAGTCCCATAGTCATAAGAATTCCTAGCAAAAATATCCTTGTACTCCATCAGGAGTTCTCTTAGCTGTTGGCGTTCATCATCACTGGAACAGCCATTAGCTAAGGAGATTTGCTCTTTGAATATTTGCTGAAATCCTGGAAAGATTTCAGGGTGTCCTATCTCATAGGCTTCTTCCAATCTAGAGGTGAGATCCCCTTGATTATAATTTACATGATTCTGGGTATTGGGGTATTCTTGCTCTTTGTTCAGCTGATCAAATACAAGGGAGGCTTCTTAAATTTTACAGATGCCTTCCTCTGAGCTGAAGGGATAAATAGACTGAATTGTAAACAATCCTTCTGGCATAGATGCAAAGGATTGTTCTATTTACTGTTCTTCAGATAAGTATCCTTCAGGTATTAGCCCAATTATATTATTCTGGAATCCAAACGTGTAGTAACTGTATTCTAGAGCATATCCTATGGTAGTTCCCTTGGACAAGGTTATATCCCGAGGGGTCATGTTATGCACAATACCATGTATTGGAATAGTTCCAATATTTACCATATGAGTATGGGTCATTGTTATACCAGATTTCGCTTTCTATGGGAGATACATATTAGTGTTTCAGAGGTTTTTCATTTCTGACCTCTTTTTACCTGTAAAGATAAGAGGAATTTTATCAGCCCTAGCAGGGATTACAACACCGTTAAGACACCTGCATATTCACAGCATATGGCATTTGATTTTGATTTGGTTTCAGGGCTGCATTTTCATCCTGAAATACTTCAGGATCCCCTTTAACCTGCTCCCAGAGGCAAAGGTTAATCAAATCTATTTGTATGGCATATCTATGTAGGTTATCATTGCCAATGTATATTTGATTATGGGGATTATTTAAAACTAAAAACAGGTGCTTTGCTGATTTATTACCTATGGAGATAGATAATAAACATTTAGCTGTGATGTTATAGCTTTCTGAGTTGTCATCCAGGTCATGGACCCAGAGATATTGGGGAGAAAGATATTAATCACCTTAGGTTCAGCTATCTGCACCAGTAAGCCTTTGCTTATATAGCTAGCTTCCTGTTTTAAGTTCCATTTGGCATACTTGTTTTTCAAGCTCATGCACCTGTATAGGGATGAATAGATCATCTTTAACTCTCTCAATTCTGCAAGGAATTGAGCATGATCACCTCCTTTAAAAGGCTTTAGGATCTCAGATGTGGAGAGATATGGTTAATACATCGCCGTCTAGGGAAATATTGGCTATCTTCCCAGGCGCAATTTTAATAGTATTACCATCAGAACCACTTAGGGGGGTCTGACCATCTTTTTGAAGGACCATTATCTCAGGTGCAGAGCTATTTCTGAAATTAATCTCCACAGCATCTGGCTTCTCTCCCACCACGTGACAGTAATGTCTAGTGTGTGGTATGCTGGACTGCTCATAATTAATAGGTCTTTTAACTTGTGATCAAATTATATTATTTATGCAATGAATTATGGTACTTAATCGCTTAAGAAGGTTGATACCAATGATTAAACGATCAGTTGACAGATCCACTATAATGACAGGGAGTCTTATTACCCTGTTCCCCAGCTTTAGCTTTAACCATGCAGTACAGTAGACTTTGAGAGAGTCACCCCCAACACCTATTAGTGAACTATCAAATTCCTTTAGTTTAGGTTTATGGGGTGTTAGCTCATTTAGCTGTGTGTAGTACCTGTGGGATAAAATAGTTGCCTGAGATCCAGTATCAATTAATCCCATTATAGGGTTCGTAACTGAATCCTGGAGCTCAGCACACACATAACATTTTCCTGCAGTTTCTACCATTTCACACATAAAATTATCATGATTACACATTTACCTGAATCCGCCACGTCACCTGATGCAGGAGAATTTTCACTCTCGCCATTCACTTCCTCTATAATAGGGCTGACTGGGTTTCTGTGTACTGCATCTGTGGGAATAAGGTTAGGAGACAACTGCAAAAGAAGAGATTTGTTAGAGCTTCAGGCTGAGGCTGCCCGTCATCACAGCTAAACCGTCCGTTTCTGGGCTGTAGGGAGAGAACATGATTAGTACCATTATTGACATTGATTATTTCATCTGGTATATCTCTCCCCTCTCTCTCAGGTAATACCGTTGTATTTATGACTGTGCCTGTGGCCCGCTGCTGGCCACTGGCTGTACCCTAAAAAAGGATTATTAGGGTGTTAAGCTGTCAAAGCTTGACTCATATTAGTGAATAGTGTACATAATTGATTTAACTGTGTCTAATTTGGCCCACTTGACTGTACAAGCTATTTCTACCCCTGTGGACCGTTGGAACCTCAGAATCAAAGCTATCATTTCTATTTTGACGTGGTTTTCTTGGGGTTCAACTTATTCAGTGTTAATATCTGTGGGAGCACTATTTACTTGGGGAGTCTGGTTATCCTGAGAGTATTTTTTGCCACTTTATATAGGGCTTTGATTTGCATACCACATTTCAACCTGTATACAGCTATTTTCGCAGCTGTTTTGGTGCGATATTGCCCCGACTCTTATTTACACTGTTGCTTTGTTTCACTCCAGGAATGAATATTCATATCCTTTAGTGAAGCAAATAATTGTGATGTTTACCTTCAAATCCCAGGGAAGGAATTTAATTTTTGACTGCTCACTATTAACATTCATTATGGGGTAAAGCATTTTCATAGGCCTCTAAGTGGTCAATTACAGAATTGGTTCCCTTGTTGGAAAATGTAGGGGTTTCATTATGGCGATACTGCCTTTATAGTTAGCTCAATTCTTTTTTTCATTCCACATTCCATTATTAATAGCAATGTTTTTGGCCTTAATTGCAAGCATATCAATATAATCATTTAAATCATCCGCAATCTTAAATTTATTTTTTATGTGGCCTATAGCGTCCATTTTAAGGACTTAGTGAGGGGCAAATCTTGGGGACACATTTCGATACTGAGTATAGATTCATTTGATTCACTTCTAGTAACAGACATTATTATTCTGGCTTAGTATTTGGTTAAATTAAAATGCTAATACAATTTTGACCAACAACAAAAACAAAACAAAAAAAAATAATTTTAAAAAATTAAAAAAAACTACATTTTTAGATAATAATTTTTTAATTTACTAAAAAATATATTATATCAATGTGATAAAAATAATAATCTATTAGCCATGCCTCCAATAAATATGTTAGCATATACTAGGTTACAATATCATTTATTATTATATTAGCAGTAATCACCAGTAAAATGTTGGAGTACTTATCTTAGCAGTTGCCAACCAATTATAAATGTATTTACGTAACAATATATTTATTAAAAATCAATATTTATTCCTTAATTCTTGATTAGTTATCTTTATAGACACCTTTAATTATATTTATGTAAACTAGATTATGAATCAATTATACATGCTTATTCTGTTACACTTTTCTATACAAAACAGATCATAAACAAATATCTCTAAAAATGAACCTTACTCACAATGATTCGCTTATTATTTACCACAAATGAGGATATCAAAACAGTCTATAATTATCCAGCTTAGTTCACTCCAATATCATATATTAGCTTAACAATACTTAATTAATAACTACCAAAGATTTAACCACAATAACCAATTTATGTACAGTTCTAAGAAAGTTCACAATAATAAAAGTGACTTATAAATCTCGAGTGCAAAATCCTTTCTAGCAAATAAATTACTTAGAACTGAATAGGACTAGTTCTAAATTATACAGGACTATGAATATAAACTTAAAATACCAAATACTCTCTTAGATCACCAGCTTCAATAAAACTATAGCTTTAGAATACCTTGATAGTATGAAACAACCATTTATACACTACCAAATAACCAGATGAGAGTTCAGCTATCTCTGGGGCTTCCTTGTAGGTCATATAAGAAGAATTTATTCCACTATGTTGCAAGGATACAGGCCTCAATTATTTTCTTTCTTATCCTAAGAAAGGGTTCCAACAAAGAGGAAGAGAAGATACTAGCACAAATCTGTCTGTTTCTCTCTCATTCAAAGTGTGTGTCTCTGTTTGAGTCTGTCCCTTGTCTCTAGTGTGTCGGTGTTTTATCAAAGATATAACCCCTCCTTCTTTTCAAATCATTCCAGCAATAATTTTGATACACCCTATCGGTGCTTGTCCCTCTGATTGGTAATTTGGAAAGGCCTTTCTAACCAACCAAATACCTTGGCTGCAATACCAGTTTTATTCCATTGGGGGCAGCAGACATAGAAAAACAGTCTCATTATCAATACTCGCTACAGAAAATGCAGACATTCTCATATAGTATTAAATATATATTTAATATACTCACTATTTCTTGCATCAGCAAATAAATATGTCCAATATGTATGGGATCATTTAATATTATTTAATCTGAGTATTTCAAGACTAAATATGAGGTATTTCACTTATAATATTTTAAAAGATGCATTTTAAAGTCACATTTTTATGAGTGGACTAGTAGTATGAATCAATAAAATATATATGTTTATCTGACTTATTTTTTATATCAGTTCATTTGATATACTGGTACATCTTTTATTTCCTATTCACCATCTTATATCATATATAGATGAGCATTATATTTATTTATACATGTCTCAACAGTGTTTAAGACATGGGCTCAAAATCTATGATGTATTTATATGTTAACTTATAGGCCTCTAGTTATCAAACCGTCAACCGCAAATACGCTGGAATTTCGCAGCGTATTTGTGGCGAGGCTGATTCGCCATAGTTATCAAGCCCTACAGACCGGAAAAAGTAGAATCTAGTGACGTAACATACGATCTGCCAAACTCAATCCGACACATATCGATGGCTACGTCACTACAGATGTTCCGAACGCAAGTTTGGCACAATCTGACTACTTTTGGAAGTTATCAAAGAACAACCAGGTACGCTCACCACTATTCCGGCCCAGCGTACCTGGTTTATACCCTGGAGGCAGCGGATCCCATAGGAATCAATGGGAGTCTGACTGCAGTGAGAGCTCATGTTCGCTGCTGCCTGATATCCCATTGATTTCTATGGGAAGTGTCTGCACCTAACACCCTAACATGTACCCTGAGTCTAAACACCCCCTACACCGCTGCCACCTACTTAATACTTATTAACCCCTAAACCTCCGCTCCCGGACCCTGCCGCAAGTATAATAAATATATGAACACCTAAACCACCGCTCCCGGACCCCGCCGCAACTATAATAAATATATGAACCCCTAAACGGCTGCTCCCGGACCAGCCGCCACCTACATTATACCTATTAACCCCTAATCTGCCGCCCCCTATACCACCGCCACCTACATAAAGTTATTAACCTCTATCCTGCCGATCCCGGACCCCTCCGCAAATAAATTAATTGTTTAACCCCTAAACCACTGCAACTATATTAAATATATGAACCCCTAAACCGCCGCTCCCAGACCTCGCCGCAACTATAATAAATATATAAACCCCTAAAACCGTCGCTCCTGGACCCCGCCGCCACCTACATTATACCTATTAACCCCTAATCTGCCGCCCCCTATTCCGCCGCCACCTACATAAAGTTATTAACCTCTATCCTGCTGATCCCGGACCCCGCCGCAATTAAATTAATTGTTTAACCCCTAAACCGCCACTCCCGGACCCCGCCGCAACTATAATAAATATATGAACCCCTAAACCGCCGCTCCCGGACCCCCCCGCAACTATAATAAATATATGAACCCCTAAACCGCCACTCCCGGACCCCGCCGCCACCTACATTATACCTATTAACTCTAATCTGCCGCCCCCTATACCGCCGCCACCTACATAAAGTTATTAACCCCTATCCTGCCAATCCCGGACCCTGCCGCAAATAAATTGTTTAACCCCTAAACCGCCACACCCGGAGCCCTCTGCCACGTACATTACATTTATTAACCCCTATCCTGCCCCCCCTACACAGACGCTACCTTACAGTACATTGATTAACCCCTAATCTACCCCTCCTACACCGCCGCCAATATATTAAATTAATTAACCCCAAACCTAAGTCTAACCCTAACCCTAACACCCCCCTAACTGAATATTATTTAAATTAATCTAAATAAATATTTCTATAATTAAATAAATGAATCCTATTTAAAACTAAATACTTACCTATAAAATAAACCCTAAGATACAATATATATAATTAATAATTACATTATAGCAATTTTAGGGTTTATTTTTATTTTACAGGCAACTTTGTATTTATTTTTTTTTATTTTTTTATTTTTTTTTTCAAACTCTTTTTATTTTCCAGTACAGTTTACAGTGACAATACTTGTAAATAAACTTTGCAAAATACAGAGAAAAACATTGCCACCACAACTACACTGGAACATTTACATTTTCTATTGTCCTACCTCCTCCAAACTCCAAATGAGTTGTATTCTCTTACTACCCTCTACTGCTATGCTAACTTAGCTATATTCTACTTTAGAACAATTTGTTAGAGATTAAAATGCTGGCTATTAGTGCGTCTGTTTCAAATGTCCTTGTTAAACAGCCTAGAGCTACATCCTTCTGTGAGCTTGCAAGTAGGCTCGGAAAAGTTCGTTGGTCCGAGTTGGCTGTTCGTTATAGTCCATACTTGGTTTGTCTCTTATAAAGATTTTAACAATCAGATAACATCTTACATTAACATTTTTACCTCCTCCTACCACTTCCTATCATCTTATCCTCGGAGTCTGTACTCCTCAGATAGTTCCTCGAGGCGCCTCCCCAGGGTCTAGTCTCCACCTCTCCTTTCAGCATGTGGATCTGTCTCATGAGTTAATTATTGGAAGATATTCCATTTTCCATGTAGTTGGGCTTCTAGGACGTACTCTGAGTTTCTAAGCGGATAGATAATTTGTTTCTGTTGTGATTGATCTAGGCTACATATAAGTGGCTCCCATTTAGTTAGAAAGTGTTTGGTTCTTAACTTTATATCTCCCTGCGTGTCCACTTGTTCGTATATCATCTGTTGTTGCATTGCTTGTCTGAGGTGTGTTAGGTGTGGTGGAGAGGGTGCTGTCCAGCGTTGTAGAATGTAGAGTTTTCTGGCCACTAAAATTGTATTGTGGATAAGTCGTGTGTGTTGCCGTATCTCAGGTTGTGTGTATAAGAAAAAACACCATCTCCCATTGTCAAATTGATTTTTTCTTTAGTGATGCTTTGAAGCCATCTTTGTGTCATCCCCCAAAATTTTGTTAGTCTCGGGCATAGCCAGATCATATGTACTATGTTTGGGTTTAGGCATGAACATCTTGGACACAGTCCTGTAGTCTCAGGGTTCCATTTATGGAGCATTTTAGGCTTTATATATGTATTATGAATCAGTTTCGTGTGTGACTCTCGTATGTCACTAGACAGTGTTGCCTTCCTTACCTTTGTGAAGCTACTCTCAATCTGTTTATCTGTCGTTGTCTGCCCAGTTAATTTGTTCCAGATGTTTTGGAGTTGTGTTTCAGCCGCCTTGTCAGGTTTAGTTTGTAGTGCCCTGTAAGTGTGGGAGATGGAGGTCATGCCACCCCTGGTCAGTGTTAGAAGTTTATATGTGTCGCATTTGGGATCTGGCATGTTCCCGGTTTTTAGGAGTTCTTGTACATAGTGTCTCATCTGGAGATAGGCAAAGTGGTGTTTGTGAGGAATATTGAAGTTTACCTGTAAATCCCTGAATGGTCTGACTGTTTGTTGATTCTCTGACAGTACCTGTCCAAGAGTCGTTACTCCCCACTCCTCCCACTTCATGAAGGGTTCCGTAGTGAACCCTGCCTGGAAATCTGGGTTGCCTCGCAACGGAAGATATATGGTCTGCCGGTGGGAGACCCCCAGAGCCCCGCCAATCTTCCACACATGCTTTTACAGATGGAGAGAAAAGCTTCACCCCCCCACTGCGCATTCAGTTGTGTGCGTGTCATGTGCGGAAGCATTTTTAGGGACCAGGGTTTAATGATTTCCGTCTCTAGTTTGTGATTAGTGAAGTGTCCCCCATCTATTAGCCAGTCCATCACGTATTTAGCTAAGGCTGTCCAGTTATAGTGTTCGATGTTGGGGAGCCCAAAACCTCCCCTCTCTGGTGGGCACGTCATTTTGTAAAAGCTTATTCTATGTTTTTTCCCTTTCCACAGGAAGTGTAGGATGTCCCTATTTAAACTCTTTAGGTCTTGCTTGTGTATGAGTTCTGGGAGCATCTGCATGGTATATAGTAATTGGGGAATAGTATCATTTTGATTACCCTACTCTCCCTGACAGAGTCAATGGTAGCGCAAACCAGTTTGTTAATATTTGTCGTAAGTCTTTGAACAGTGGACGGAAGTTGAGCTCATACCACTGAGCAGGATTCCTAGCCAGGGTGATGCCTAAGTATTTAAATGTGTTGGTCACTATTTTAAAGGAGTCTCTTAGGGGCTCCGTAGGTCTCCCATCATGCAGCCACAGAAGCTCAGATTTATCTCTATTAACACAGTATCCCGAGATGTCTCCAAACTCTGCAATAATGGACATTATATGAGGGATATTTCGTCTTGGGTCTTTTGTATATAAAATCATATCATCCGCAAACAGGAACAGATGTATCGTTTCTTTGCCGATATTTAAACCTTCTGTGTCTCGCCTAATTTTTATTGCTAGTGGCTCTAGTGCGAGGTCAAAGAGGAGCGGGGACAGAGGGCATCCCTGCCTTGTACCTCTCATAAGTGGGAATGATTGTGATGGTGTGCCATTAATTAGAATCGCTGCATGAGGTTCGTTGTAAATGGTATGTATTGCTGTCATGAAGGCTCCCTGTATACCAAATTTTTCGAGTGTAGTGGTCAAATGATCCCACAATATCTTGTCGAATGCTTTTTCGGCATCCACAAGTATCAAACAAGCATCCTCTATGTCTTGGGCCTTGTGTTTTTTGTTATTCCGCCCAGTAGTGTGTGAGTACTAATTGTAGTTTTCCTCATGTTTTTGGCCGAGGATCCTACCTTTCACGAACCCAGTTTGATCCTCGTGATCAAGGAAGGGAGTCCCTCTGCTAGTCTGTTGGCTAGGATTTTTGTAAGCAGTTTGTAGTCTGAGTTGAGGAGGGATATTGGTCTGTAGGATGACCGTCAGCATCGGGTCTCTGTCTGGTTTGGGGATTAATTGTGATATTTGCCTCTGTTGAACCTAGTGGACATAGTTGTTCTCCCTTCAAGATCGCATTATAGAGTAGTGTGAGTGTCTCTGATGTCTCATTTTTAAGTAATTTGTAAAATTCCCCTGGCAACCCATCAGGTCCAGGGGTCTTCTCTAGGGGTAGAGCTTCAATTGACCTAACGATCTCTAGGGGGCTTATTGGGGCATTTAGTCTTTGTAACTGTCTGTCGTCTATTTGTGGGAGGGTCAATTCCCTCCAAAAGTTTTGTTTTCCCTCTGCGTTTACCTCTTGGGACTATATAGTTTGGCGTAGTAGTCAGTGAATACTCTCTGTATGTCCTTTTCACGTGTTAGTATTTTATCTCCATTTCTAATGGCTGTATTATATTGGGTTTCCTGTCTAATTTAGTGATTTTGGCCAGCAACTTCCCTGTACGATTCCCATAGCGGTAGAATTTGTGCATACATTCGGTTCTGGGCATTAACCGAAACTTGTATGAGATGAGCGTCTCTAAGGCCTTGATGTCTCTATATTTGAGTCTGTTTTGTTCTGTTGGGTGTCGTAGGTATTGGTTCCTGGCATTTAATAGCTGGCGCAGGTACAGCTCCCCCCTAGCCCTACAGGTTTTAGTCAGCTTTGCCGTGTATGCCGTAACTACTCCTCTACAACACCGCTTTTGCGGTCTCCAAAAAAGGGATATATCATTCAGGTGTTGGTTGTTGAGCTCTTTGTACACTAACCATTCCCCCGACTAAGTGTTTTTGAAAATTTAGGTCGTGATATAGATATGTAGGGAAGCTCCACCTACGAACTCTTTCTGTATTGTGTCAGTTAATAGCTCCATTGTAACTGGGGCGTGATCTGAGATAGAGATAGGGTCTATGCTTATCCTCCCAACCCTGGAACAGAGAGATTTAGATATTAAAAAGTAATCAATGCGGGAGAGAGTGGTTTTTGAAGGGTGTGAACATGTATAGTCACGTGCCTCTGGGTTTCTCTCCCTCCAGACATCTATAAGGGACAGTGAATTTCTAAAATGTTTTCAATATTTTGGTTTCTCTCCTTGGATCCCTCCCACAGGTGCGGAGGGTGAAGGTCACTGTTTGGGTTGCGGATCTGTCAGCCGGTGTGTGCGGTGCAATGTTGTAGTCTCCCCCACCACCATGGGGAGGTCTGAAAAGTGTATGAGTTGATTGTGCCAGGTGGGTTAGGAATTCCCTTTTGCCCGTTGGGGGCCATAGATCCCACAGAGCACTAGTTGCTGTGACTCTATTTGTATTTGGCCATCAGATATCTACCCTCCTGGTCAGTCACTGTCTGCGTGATATTGTAAGTTAGGCCCTTGCGGAACAAGACTGCCACTCCTCTCGCTCTTTTCCCCTCGTATGGTGTGTAAAGTACCTCCCCTACCCAGCTTTGTTTGAGCTTCTCATGCTCTTTTTGCGAGAGATGTGTTTCCTCCAGTATCGCAATGTCTGTCTTTTTGGCATTAAGCTGTCTCAGGATTGTCTTTCTTTTGATAGGCGATGTTATCCCCCCTACGTTCCATATAGTGATCCTCATTCTGCCTAGAGAGTGTGGCTATGTCCTGCGTTGGTGACTAAATATGAGTGTGTAGGTGTATATTGGGGTGTGTGCAGCTGTTTGGATAAGTCTAGATATATTAGCGCTACTTACTCGTGGCGTTTCTCGGTTCTGTCCTCTCTCTTTTTGTTTTTTCCCTCTCTCTCCCCGGGGAAGCGCCTCAAGGCCAACTATTCTTAACCTGCTACTAAACAAGATAGTTATAAAACAGAACAATATAACATAGTTTTATAAATCAGAACAATATAACAATAACCCTTGTCTATGAAGACAAACTCCTCCCCCCCCTCAAATGAAAAAGGATATATTTCAACATGTTTCAGTCTGTGAGACGCTTTACTTCTTTTCTTCTGTGCTCCTTACACCAAGCCTCAGCTGCTTGAGGTAGAGGGAGATCTCCTGTGGGTCAGGTGCATGCTGTTGATCCTTCTCCCTTTGTAAATGGATCTCAAGTAGCTTTGGCGAATCAAAGAACAGGGGGTCCTCCTGTTGTATGCAATTGTAGTCTGGCTGGATATAGCAGGGCCGCTGTTCTGCCCTGCTCCATCAGTTGTTTGCAGTATGGCGTGAATTCTTTTCTCCTGGCTGCCACTGTCGCAGAGTAGTCCTGGAATAGGTACAGTTTCCTTCCCTCAAACTCCAGGGATGGGGTTTTCCTGTAGGCCTGGAGGATGGCTATTTTTGCCTTGAAGTTGAGGTTATTTTACCATCACCTGTCTCGGCTGTTGATTATTGTCGCCTTGTCTTCTCGGGTCTCCTACTCTGTGGTGCCTTTTCCACTGTGTACTGAAGGCCTGATTGGGAGATATGTAACAACTCTGGGAGGGTGGTTTCTGCAAACTCTATTAAGTGTGCCCCTGAAGAGATTCTGGTATCCCCACTATTCGTAGATTATTTCTTCTCGACTGTTTTCCAGTCATCTATTTTTGCCCATAATCGGTCAGTTTGTTGTTGTAGTGCCTGAACAGTGGCTTCTGTTTCTCTATGCCGAGTTTCTCCCTCTGCTACTCTTTGTTCCACTTGGGTTAGCCTGCCATTAAAAGTTTTAACTTCTGCTGTGAGTGAATCCATTCCCGTCTGTAGCTGTTCTATTTTCGGAAGAAATAATGCAGATATTTGAGCAACAATTGGGTGGGTATCTCCAGTATTAGTGGTCAAGGTCTCTTCAACCCCTGGAGGGGGCAGAAGCGGTTCCATCTGGTTCTTTTTCTTGTCTGCATGTTTCACTCTATTCGCCATTGTGTCCGTTTTTTTATTATATGATGTATAATATTTTTGCATACAGGTTCAAGAGTCCCTCCACCCCGTTCCGCAGCTGTGGTATTTAAGTGCACTTGTTTGCTTTCTGAATCAAATATATTTCTAGGTGTCTTTGTAAGCACAGAGTGATAGACAGTCCAACTTCAACATGGGCTATAGCAGGCGGTGGGCGAGAGGGGGGGGTTGTGGAATCTGCGCCCCTAGCCTTGCATATTGTCAGTGATATGAAGTATGATACTTTCAGGAACTAGCTCTATGTGAATTGCGGTCACTTTAGATCCTACCCCTCTTTGTAGAGTGGAAAAGGTGCACAAAGTATCAGGGATGGCTGTTAGAAAGTCTGTGCGATAAAGTTTTATTTTGTTTATAGTGTCTTGTGCTTTCTCGCAGCCAGAGGGGGAAAAGGTTTTCAGCGTGTTAGGCTTCTCTCACTCTGTTTATGGTTGTAGAAAGGTGTCACGGGACTATCAGAGAGTCATTCAGTGTGTGCGGTCTTTTAAGTGTAAGCTCTCATGCAGTGTATATGCCTCCGTGCTCTATGTCCTGAGCTACACGACTGATGCTGATGCCTGTTCACAGAGGTTTCACGATCTCCCAGCATTAAACTCTGATGTTCTCTGATGTTCACCAATTGGGAGGCGTACCTCCCAACCCCTTGTAGAGTAATCACTTGCAAAGCACAGCCCTTGCTGCCCAGATTTTAAGATAACACTTTATTGTAAGAAAATAACTTGTTTATGGGGGTTATTATAGCAGATTACAGGGCTGCCCCACAGATACTGCTTTGTTTATAAGGGACACTTCCCCTGTTAAGTTGTACCCTTTGTTAGCGACAGCTTATATGCTTAGGTTTCACTGTGGCACTGTCACTGTATCAGCCCTTCCGTCTGTGTAAATATTGGACAAACACATCACAGTGCTTAGAGCAGGGTCAGTAGTGTGCTGCAGGTTGTGTATGTCTCTATGCGTTTTATAGGGTATTTCAAAGCTGTCAGCCGTTTTTTCCCAAGCGCTGTAGTTACTGTGTGTGCGTAGGTGCAAGCCGCTCTGTCTGCTCACTCAGAGCTTGTATGCTGTGTATTAGGGGTAAGATGGCGGTTTTCCCGCCAGTGGCCGCAGCAGTCTCCACAGCCCTAGAGACAGTCCCTGCAGCGTTTCTTGTTCCCCCCGACAGTAATCACTTGCTGCTCACCCTTTTGAGTGTCCGTGAGTACCAAGGTTTCCTCAGGGCAGACGTCTCAGGCAGCACTATTGGAGCCGGTCTCTTCCACTTCTATCTGACGGCTTATGCGGCGGGGGAATCCGATGACCGATTCCTAGCTGCTTGACGACCAGACAGGTGTGTGTCCTCCCTGCCAAGGTTAGCAGCACTTTGCTGGGTGTTTGTTTGAGATTTCTCTCAATTATCAGGGCCAAAAGCAGCGGAGCTCCTGTCCTCTGCGTCTTCCCTCTACACCCTCCCACCGGAAGTCCACTTTGTATTTATTTTAACTAGGTACAATAGCTATTAAATAGTTATTAACTATTTAATAGCTACCTAGCTAAAATAAATACAAAATTACCTGTAAAATAAATCCTAACCTAAGTTACAATTACACCTAACACTACACTATCATTAAATAAATTAAATTAATTAAGTACAATTACCTAGTATTAAATAAAATTAACTAAAAATAACTAAAGTACAAAAAAACCCCTCTAAATTACATAAAATAACAAAAAATTACAAGAAGTTTAAACTAATTACACCCAATCTAAGCCCCCTAATAAAATAAAAAAGCTCCCCAAAATAATAAAATGCCCTACCCTATACTAAATTACAATTAGCCCTTAAAAGGGCCTTTTGCGGGGGCATTGCCCCAAAGTAATCAGTTCTTTTACCTGTAATAAAAAGAATACAATACCCCCCAACATTACAACCCACCACCCACACATCCCCTACTCTAAAACCCACCCGATCCCCCTTAAAAAAACCTAACACTACCCCATTGAAGATCACCCGTGACCCTACCTTGAGCTGTCTTCACCCAGCTAGGAACCAGTGGTCATCCGATGGGGGCAGAAGAGGACATCCAGACCGACAGACATCTTCATTCAAGCGGCATCTTCTATCTTCATCCTTCCAGCGATGAGCGGCTCCATCTTGAAGACCTCCGGTGCGGAACATCCTTCTAGGCCGACGACTACCCGACGAATGGCTGGTCCTTTAAATAACGTCATCCAAGATGGCATCACTCGAATTCCGATTGGCTGATAGGATTCTATCAGCCAATCGGAATTAAGGTAGGGAAAAATCTGATTGGCTGATGTAATCAGCCAATCAGATTGAAGTTCAATCCGATTGGCTGATTGGATCAGCCAATAGAATGCGAGGTCAATTCTATTGGCTGATCCAATCAACCAATCGGATTTTTCCTACCTTAATTCCGATTGGCTGATAGAATCGAGGGACGCCATCTTGGATGACGTCATTTAAAGGGACAGTCTACCATAGAATTGTTATTGTTTTAAAAGATAGTTAATCCTTTTATTACCAATTCCCCAGTTTTGCATAACCAACACAGTTATATTAATACACTTTTTACCTCGTAACACAGTTATATTAATACACTTTTTACCTCGTAACACAGTTATATTAATACACTTTTTTACCTTGTATCTAGGAACCTTCTTCCAGCCCCCTGATCACATGACTGTGACTGTTTATTATCTATTGTCTTGCATTTAGCATTGTGCTGTGCTAAATCTTAAATAACCTCCTGTGCCTGAACACAGTGTTATCTATATGGCCCACGTGTATTTTCTGTCTCTTTGTGTTGAAAAGAGATTTAAAACGCATGTGATAAGAAGCAGCCTTCAAAGGCTTAGAAATTAGCATATGAGTCTACCTATGTTTAGTTTAAACTAAGAATTCCAAGAGAAAAAAGCAAATTTGATGCTAAAAGTAAATTGGAAAGTTGATTAAAATTAAAAGTCCTATCTGAATAATGAATGTTTAATTTATACTAGACTGTCCCTTTAAAGGAATATTCATTCGTCGTTAGTCGTCGGCCTAGAATGATGTTCCGCGCCGGAGGTCTTCAAGATGGAGCCGTTCCTCGTTGGATGGATGAAGATAGAAGATGCTGCTTGAATGAAGATGTCTGCTGGTCTGGATGTCCTCTTCTGCCTGGATAGGATGAAGACTTCTGTCCGTCCCATCGGATGACCACTGGTGCCCGGCTGGGTGAAGACGGCTCAAGGTAGGGTAGGTAAAAGAGCTTATTACTTTGGGGCAATGCCCCGCAAAAGGCCCTTTTAAGGGCTATTAGTAATTTAGTATAGGGTAGGGCATTTTATTATTTTGGGGAGCTTTTTTATTTTATTAGGGGGCTTAGATTAGGTGTAATTAGTTTAAACTTCTTGTAATTTTTTTATTTTCTGTAATTTAGAGGGGTTTTTTTTTTGTACTTTAGTTATTTTTAGCTAATTTTATTTAATGTTAGGTAATTGTAGTTAATTAATTTAATTTATTTAATAATAGTGTAGGGTTAGGTGTAATTGTAACTTAGGTTAGGATTTATTTTACAGGTAATTTTGTATTTATTTTAGCTAGGTAGCTATTAAATAGTTAATAACTATTTAATAGCTATTGTACCTAGTTAAAATAAATACAAAGTTGCCTGTAAAATAAAAATAAACCCTAAAATAGCTATAATGTAATTATTAATTATATTGCAGCTATCTTAGGGTTTATTTTATATGTAAGTATTTTAGTTTTAAATAGGATTAATTTATTTAATTATAGGAATATTTATTTAGATTAATTTAAATAATATTTAAGTTAGGGGCGTGTTAGGGTTAGACTTAGGTTTTGGGGTTAATTCATTTAATATATTGGTGGCAGTGTAGGGGTTAATCAATGTACTGTAGGTGGCGGCGGTGTAGGGGGGGGCAGGATAGGGGTTAATAAATGTAATATAGGTGGCGGAGGGCTCCGGGTGCAGCGGTTTAGGGGTTAAACAATTTATTTATTTGCGGCGGGGGTCCGGGATCGGCAGGATAGGGGTTAATAACTTTATGTAGGTGGTGGCGGTATAGGGGGCAGCAGATTAGGGGTTAATAGGTATAATGTAGGTGGCGGTGGGGTCCGAGAGCGGTGGTTTAGGGGTTAATAAGTTTATTTAGGTGCAGGGGGGCTCCGGAGCGGCGGTTTAGGAGGTGAAACTGTAGAGTATAGTGTGGGTGCTCAGTGACAGGCTAGCAAGAAACCTGCGAATAAGCCCATCAGCAGCGAGATCAATGACTGTCAGTTAACAACAGTCCGCTGCTCATCGAACCGTACTTGGTGCGCGTCTTTTTGACAGCTTTCTTGATAACTTTGGTGAACGTATTCAGGTCCGCGGTGGCGATGTTAGGCGAGCTTAAGCGAGCTTATTGGGGCCAGGGAATGCAGGTAAGTAGACAGGTTGATAACTAGAGGCCGTAGTATCTTATTTAGAAACCTTTTCTTCACATCAGGTTTTTCCCTGTAATGTTTAATAGATTTCTGAAAAATAAAGAAAAATGTATTTATTTTGAAATAATTTAAAACATTCCAAATTTTCCATAGATCGTTATCCAATACAATATATTTACCAAAGCAATCTTATATCCATTTATTTATACATATTATTTGGACAGTCTGAGGTACATATTGAATATTTGAAAACTATATAGATAATTTGTCTAAACTTTAAATCTTCAAGACTTTTATGCTTTCAAAGTACACATATTTTAAAAAGGCTTTTTAGATATCTTTAACTCAGATGAGGAGTCTAGGGGTTCTGTGTATTCAACTCAGCATAGGGTAATTAACTCTTGCATGCAAAGTGGTTACCTTTCTTGTAAGTCTTAGACTCTTGGGCTTCCTCTCCCCAGGGGGTCATTACCTGGTAATTTTATTACATAGAAGAAAGATCCTCTGTAAAGTGACATCCTGAGTTTTCCAAATGTCTATTTCTTTGTTCTTGAAATCTGTGTTTCAGAACAAAAGGGGGGTCGATACCACCAACTTAAGTGTCATTCACAGTACAGCCAAATAAATTCATAGTAGATATGAGCTAAATGAGATATTAAATTATGTGATATCCAATGCCACTCAGCCATACCCTGACATATGGAACAGCTCTTGACAACCATGTGATATCTTGATTTGGGGCTCCTCCATGGAGGAACATGACAAACGGCTTGGTGCATACTAGACTGTGTCAGAGCCATCAATATGCAATTCAACCCTACTAAATGCTGCTTCAGGGTCCTCAGAGGTGCAATATGTTGGCCACCTTTTTCACAGATAAAGGTGTTAAGCCTGTCCCAGAAAATAAACAAAGCTATCCATCAAATGCCATCCCCAGAGGACAAACATGGATTGCAAAGGTTTCTTGGTATGATAAATGATCTCTCAAAGTTCATTCATCTCTACAGTGAGATTACGTTTCCCCTCCATCAGCTTCTGCGCCAAGATGAAAGATTGGTGTTGTACTGAACAACATGCTATTGCTATGGATACACTTAAAGCACATTTGACTAGTACACCTGTCCTATAGTATTTTGATGTGCACAAGCTGGTGATATTGTCTGCTGACGCTTCACAGCATGGTCTTGGTGCAGTCTTTCTTCAAGATGGCAGACCTGTGGCATTTGCATCAAGAGCTCTCACTGAGACTGAAGCCGCCCTGCACAAATTGAGAAAGAATTATATGGGACTAGTATTTGCCTGTGTAAAATCCCATGATTATATCTATGACTGCCCAGTGACTATGGAGACGGATCATCAGCCACTCATAACCGTACTAAGAAAACCCCTTTCACGTGCACACCTCCACCACTATTAACCCGATACTTTTGAGGATTATGATGTGTTGGCTCTGGATGGGGTGTTGTCATCCAGAAGGCTTGAGGAACTTAAGCAAAACACACAGGCAAATGCCAACTGTCAGTGCCTCATGGACATCATTCTCAATGGGTGGCCTGGCTCATTCAAGGAAGTCCCACATGATATCCAATCATTTTACTCTGTGAGGGATGAATTGACAGTGGATGATGGATTCATTCTGTGTAATCCCCTTACTCTCTCCAAAAATACTACCTGACACAACTTCATCAAGGTCACCCTGGCATTCAGTCCACTAAGCGAAGGGCTCATGAAACCATGTTCTGGCCTACTATGTACAGTGACATTGAAAGAGAAGTTTCCAGATGTGTCCCATGCAATGCTCTAAGACAGCACCGGATGAGAGAACCCTTACAACTTCCCCAAATACCTGACAGACCATGGTCCATCACAGCGGCTGACATATTTGAGTGGGCAGGTAAGAATTACCTGGTCTTGGTAGATTTGTATTCTGGTTGGTGGAAGTTTGATGTTCTCCCAAACCATTCCAGCAACACAGTGATTAAGACATTAAAGTGGATATGCTCTACACATGGGATTCCCCATCAACTGATGACTGACAATGCAACCTCATTTTTCAGTAGAGAATTCAAGAACTTTGCTCACCAGTGGTATTTTAAGCTTGTCACTAGAAGTCCCCATTATCCTAGGTCCAATGGTCTATCAGAGCGTGGGGTCAGGTTGGCTAAACATCTCCTAGAGAAATGTGCACGTGATACATTCTGACATTTTATGACATTTATGCAGCCCTGACATTTATGCAGCCCTACTCAACCTGCGCAACACACCCAGGAATGGCATGCCCTCTCCAGCACAATCATTACTGTCACGACGCATCAGGACTCTGATCCCCATGGTCTCATTCCAGCTTCTGTCGAAGATAAGCCATGACAAATCTGCCAGACGCCTTTCTCCTCTGGAGCCTGGGCAGGTGGTAAGGATAGAGACTTTTGACTAACTGGCTACAGTTCATGGAAAGGCCCACCAACCTAACATCTATATTGTCCACTCTGAGGGTAACACCTATGTAAGGAACCGCCTCCACCTTCTACAGGTACCTGAGTCCTATTCCCTACCACTGGCCTTGCCTGTGCCCATGATAATTTCAGAACCTCAAACTCAGCCATCTGTTGTGGTCCAAGTGACACATCTGAAAATGGATGTGACATACAACTACTACAGGATCCTGACAGTGTCAGGTTAGAGATGCAGATTAACAATCCCCACAGGTTGTTACTCTATCAGGAAGAGTGTGCAAATCCAATCCAAAATTGAATGACTTTATCCCATACTGATTCTACACAGCATTTTGCATTTTATGTTGCATGTTGTTATAGTTCATTGCTATATTTCACTACTTGTTTGGTTTCATATTATGTCTTCCATATATGTATATGTGTTCTTTAAAAGGGGAAAGATATAGAATATGTGTGTGTTGCACATATGCCTAGATGTGTGGGGACAAGGGGGCGGAGACAGGAAGTACTATGTTATATGCTAAGTGAAACAAGAAGGCAGACAGCATGTCTCACCAGGAGTTGTAATAATAAACAGTTTCTTGCAAAGTTACCAGATCTACACCTACTATACCACGCTCAGTCATCCTTGCTCTGCATCTAAAATGGAGGCTTTTGCATTTCATTTTATGTAGTGTGTAACAATGTTGCATTTTGGTTGACGTTTGTGATTAGCTGTGAATTTGATAGCGATTTAATGCCATGTGAAATGGGCACAGTCGTTTGAGTTATCAACGTCAATTGTAGTTTGTAATTGCGGTCATTCCAATTTTTAGATAACAATAAAAAAGAATCAGAGAGGTTGATAAAAGAGCGGATTTCTTTAGGGCAATGCCCTACAAAAGGCCCTTTTAAGGGCTATTGGTAGTTTATTGTAGGCTAGGGTTTTTTTTTTTTTCATTTGGGGGGGCTTTCTTATTTTTTATAGAGCGGCTATTAGATTACGTGTAATTGTTTTTATTTTCAATAATTTTGTTTGTTATTTTTCATAATTTAGTGTTTGTTACTTTTTGTAATTTAGTATTGTTTATTTTTTGTAATTTTAGACTTGAATTTTTTAGTGTTAGACTTGAGTGTTAGTTTTTTTTTTAATGTGTAAATTTAGTTTATTTAATTGGTAGTTATTTTTAATTTTAGTAAAATAGTTTAGTATAATAGTTATGTTAGGTTAATTATTAGTTTAAAACTTATTTATTTTTTATTTCATAGGTACGTTTTTATTTATTTTAAGATAGGGATATTGTAATTTTAATTTAAAGTTAGGGGGGTTGTCAGGTTTAGGGGTTAATTGTTTATTTAGTTTTTTGTGATGTGGAGGCTGGCAGAATAGGGCTAATAGCTTTATTATAGTGTCGGCGATGTTGGAGTGAGGGGGAATAGGGGTTAATATCGTTTATTAGTGGTGGCAATGTTTGGGAGCGGCAGATTAGGGGTGTTTAGACTTGGAGTTTATGTCAGGGTGTTTAAAAACGTAACTTTTTTCCCCCATAGACATCAATGGGGTTGCGTTACGGTGATCGCCATTCCGCGCTTCAGGTATTAGTTTTTTTTTCTAACACTCTCTCCAAATTGATGTCTATAGGGAAAGCGTGCATGAGCACATATTCTCTGCCCTTGGATTTTGTGCTGTATGAAGCTTATTGCCACCATATTGCACGCACAAGGCAGCTTTTCAGAAACTTGTAATGGCAACACTATGAAGGGTGAAATAAGACAACTTTTGTTGCAGTCATTTCCACCCAGCCCCCCCCCCTACAGCGCAAAACTCGTAATCTAGGTGTAAGTAAATAAATGTGTATAGAGGGGTAATAATTAAATACATAGGGTTAGATTTATTAAATGCCGGGCGGACATGATTAGCTTCTAGCGAATCATTTCTGCCCGACAACGCTAAATGCTGACAGCATACGCTGTCGGCATTTAACATTGCACAAGCATTTCTTGTGAAATGCTTGTGCAATGCCACCCCCCTGCACATTTGCGGTCAATCGGTCCGATAGGCAGGCGGGGTGTTAATCTGGTAGCAAATGGGTTAATAAATTACTGATTCTTATTCTGAGTTTAAAGAAGACATTTGATTTGTACCAAGAAAAACATTGAAACAGACATTTCTATGTAATTCATTGCTAGATCGCTTGATCTAGTATTTTCTTGAACACCGGGCATTAATCAAGTCATTTCCCTGCCAAGAAGAATGAAAGTTAAATGAATAAAAAGCAACATGACTTCTGCACACGAGGGCCCAATGTCTGGTCACAGTTAGCCATTAATTAGAGGAAGTGCCTTTATCAACTGTAATTAATCAGTGTCAGCTCAAGTTGGCATAGGGAAAATTCTGCTTAATTTCATTTTGTTTTTATCAGTGTTGTGCTCTAATTCATTTGTAAATGTAGGAAAACAAAACAGCACCGATCTGAACTTCCCAAATGGTTTAGCATTGTTGCAATAAAATGGAACAGTATGTTTATGTCTTTGGAAAGTTAAAATCATTTTAAACTTTATGGACTTAATTACATTGTTCTTGATTAAAATCATCTCTAATACAGATGGGCTTTTCCATGTGAAAAACAAGTATGGGGCGCAAAAACATTGCCACATTGTTTGTAGCAGTTATACTTTTCAGCTATAGGGATTTTAAGGACCACCACAAAAGCGGGGTTATTTCACCTCCCTATAGCGCTGGTTGCATTGAGCTTCCATACCGCAATGAAAACAAGCGCTGTTTTTGACGTGCTTGTGCACGATTTCCTTATAGACATCAATGGGGAGAGCCGGCAAAAAAAAGCCTAACACCTGCTATTGCGGAAACAAAAGCTCCGTAACCCAGCCCCATTGATGTCTATGGGGAAAAAGAAAATAATGTTTAAACCTAACACCCCTAACATAAACCAGAGTCTAAACACCACTGCTGCCCCCAACATCGCTGCTACCTGCATACAGTTATTAACCCCCAATCTGCACGCCCTCAACATCGCCGACACCTACATAATGTTATTAACCCATAATCTGGCCGCCCCCAACATCACCCGCCACCTACATAAAACATTAACCCCTAATCTGCCGTCCCCAAAATCGCCGCCACCTAAAATAATGTTTATTAACCTCTAATCTCGCCACCCCCAACATCGCCTGCGCACCTACATAAAACTATTAACCCCCTAATCTGCCGCTTCCAAAGTCGCCACCACTATACTAAAGTTATTAACCCCTAAACCTCTGGCCTCCCACATAACTAACACTATATAAATCCATTAACCCCTAAACCTAACCTAACGTAACCCTAACCCTAACATCCCACTAACTTTAACATAATAAAAATATAGCTAAATTAATTTACAATTATTAACTAAATAAACCTAATTACCTCTAAACCTGCCAACCCCACCCCCCCACAGCGCAAAAAGTTTAAATTAATTTATATTAACCCCTATCCCCTAAACCTAACCCTAAACCTAACCCCCCCTAACTTTAACATAATTAAAATAGAGCTAAACTAAAATTACAGTTATTAGCTAAATAATACCTATTTAAAGCTAAATACTTACCTGTGAAAAAAAAAACTAAGCTAGCTACAATACAACTAATGGTTACATTGTAGCTAGCTTAGGTTTTCTTTTTATTTCACAGTAAGTTTGTATTTATTTAACTATGTAGAGTAGTTAATAACTAGTTACTAACTACCTAGTTAAAATAAATACAAACTTACCTGTGAAATAAAACCTAACCTGCCTTACACTAAAATCTAAAATTACAAAAAAAATAAACACTAAAATTACTAAAAATAAAAATAACTAAATAACATAAAAAACAAAACACTAAATTACAAAAAATAAGCTACAAATGATCAAAAATAAAAAATAAATTACACCTAATCTAATAGCCCTATCAAAATAAAAAATAAAAACCTAGCCTACAATGAACTACCAATGCCTTTTGTGGGGCATTGCCCCAAAGAAATCAGCTCTTTTACCTGTAAAAAAAATACAAACACCCCCCCAACAGTAAAACCCACCACCCCCACAACCAAACCCCCAAATAAAATAACTATCTAAAAAAACTAAGCTCCCAATTGCCCTGAAAAGGGCATTTGTATGGACATTTGCCCTTAAAAGAGCATTTAGCTCTTTTACATGCCCAGACCCTAAACTAAAAATAAAAACCCACCCAAAAAACCCTTAAAAAAATCTACACTAACCCCCGACGATCCACTTACAGTTCTTGAAGTCCCGCTTGAAGGATCCATCCAGCCGGCAAGAAGGTCTTCATTCAGACGGCCTCTTCGACCTTCATCCAGCCGGCAAAGGTCCTCATCCAGGGCGGCATAAAATTCTTCATCCAGACGTCATCTTCTATCTTCGTCCATCCGGCGCGGAGCGGGCCCATCCTGAAGACATCGGTGCGGAGCATCCTCTTCATATGGTCGCCGCCATAAACTGGAACTTCATCCAAGATGGGGTCCCTTGCATTCCTATTGGCTGAAAGATTTTAATCAGCCAATAGGGATTAGAGCTGCTAAAATCCTATTGGCTGTTCCAATCAGCCAATAGGATTTGAGCAGCTCTCATCCTATTGGCTGTTCCAGTCAGGATGGACCCGCTCCGCGCCGGATGGATGAGGATAGAAGATGCCGTCTGGATGTATATGTATTTCTGTGTCTATGTATGTTTGTGTGTGTGCGAATGTGTGTATGTGTGTGTATGTATTGTCTGTGGTCTATGTATGCATGTGTGTATGTATATATGTATGTATGTATGTCTGTGTCTATCTATGCATGTGTGTGTATGTGTGTGTGTACATATGTATGTCTGTGTCATGTATGTTTGTGTGTGCGAATATGTGTATGTATGTCTGTGTCTATGTATGCATGTGTGTGTATGTCTGTGTCTATCTATGCAGTGTTGTGTCTACATATGTATATGTATGTCTGGTCTATGGGGCTAGTTATCAAAGCGTCTAATATGCAGCATTCACGACGTCAAGTACGCTCGCCATAGTTCGACATACATCGCCGTCGCGGACCGAAATTACCGTTCGCCATAGTTATCAAAAAACACGTCCAAAATATGCGCGTCAAGTACGGTGCGAAGAGAAGAGGACTCTTGTGATCGAAGTCTGAGCGATTCGAGCTTTTCCCAACTTTATTTATATGTCCAGTAAATTCAATGAACAGAGCACCTACTTTTTCAGCAGATGATATATATAATATATATATAGATATGATAGATAATAAATATATATATTTATTTTTATTTGTATATTTAATCTATATCTATATCCATATCTATGTACATATATATATATTTTGGGCAATTTTATTTTTATTGTGCTATAGAATAGTAAATATAGCAAGTAGCTAGCTGACCGTTGAGCCTACCTATGTATTTCTGTTTGTATTTTTATTCATTGCGATAAGTAAGGTCCAACACTGCACATACTAATTGTTAAGAGAGAGGCATACTTTGAGCCTAATTCCTTCAAATAAAAAATTTTCATTTCGTATGCTATAACGAATGCATTACATGTCCCCTCCCTAGTGTTTAACGTAATTTCTAATTTACTTCTTTCTTTGCAGCATCATATAGATAGATATATATCTATCTGTATTTATATATATATATGAAGGGTATAGGTAACGACTAATAACTACAACAGTGGGAGCTAGCTACCATCATGCCTTTTTTTTTCTTTCTATAGTAATTAATTGCGACAAGTTAGTCCCACACTGTGCTCAAAATAGAGAGACACACTTGTAGCCAAATTCATTAAAGGCATTTTTTCTTTTTATATATTGGATCGAATGCATTTTTTATTGTCGACCTCCCCCCCCACATTGTGTACATCTATTTTATAATAGACTTCTGTTCTTTTGCCACATCATATCTAGATATATAGAGAGCAATACAGAGCGAGAGCAAGAGAGAGAGAGAGAGATGTCTATCTATCTATTTTATATATATATATTAATATATCTGTATCTATCACTTTATATTTTCTCTGTATGTATGTACATATTTTCTATGTCATTTTAAAATATAATGTTAATGTATGTATGTATGTATGTATGGTATGTAGTGTATATATATGTACATACATACAAAGAGAGAGAGATATGAAGTTATAGATATTAATAGATACTTAAAAAAAAAATCTATATTTTATATATTTATATGTTTTAATTCATATATACTTTAAATTAATAAATGGAACAACAATATCATAGAATAAATTTGCAAGCGACAATACCAACCTTGAACTCTTCTCAAAGGAAAACCAAGCACATTTATGTACGTTCCGAATTATCATTTAAAATTCCAGTTATAATTATTTTAAAAATTAATATTAAACTTTTTATTAGTGCTTTTGTTACCTTTATTTTAAAAAGAAGGAATCTAGGCTGAGAAATCAAGAGAAATTCAATTGAACCACCCTTAAAATTGTTTTTTGAATTGTTGTTTAATCTGCAAGTCAACTCATGAATGATTGCCAATGGATAATTGAATTGTACTGCCAGTACAGTCAGTTTACCGTTGTCTTTTTATGTCTCTAGTAGGAGGATGAGAGTATAAATTTACTAAGCCTAAAAAGTGGTGTATTTGATTCAATTTCTAGTGCTTGCCTTATCCTCACCATTTTCCCACCATATATACAATTTATTTCAAAAATATATTTTACTCACCCGTGTTATTAAGTTTTGTAATTGTTCAATAAGGGTGTAGCTACATACTCAAAACTTAATATCTGAAGCATGAACCTTAATTTTTCATATTACTTTCACTTGACTCCTCAGAATAACCTATCTACGTGAAATAGCAATGGAGATGCGATAGTCAATCATATAACAATTCAAATTTTACAAATATCTTGCGGACCTGATACGACAGTGTGGATCAGGTCCGCAAGACCTTGCTGAATATCCTATCTCTATTAGCATTGCAACAGCAGGTCTTATGAGCTCCTGCTGCAACGCCGCACCCTGCAGACTTGAGGATAATTGACGACCAGAAGTATTGTCAATCAACACGATGGTACTGCATAATTTGTAATTGTTGCGATTCTGTCCGCCTCATAAGATCTGGTGGACAGTGTTATCAATCATCAGTCTTTATACTGCTGCTCCCTATTTAACTATTTCTTGTGATTCTTAATAATTGCCAGAAACACGTCCCCTTATGTGCTTTCATTTATATATATTTGCAGCTATATATTTTTATATACTGCAGCTATATATTTTTTGAAATTGTTGCATATTTATACTGATTTACCTTGTTTTTTCGATGTCACTAGAAATTAATATTTAAATCAATACAGTGAGACAGTAATAACTGCAATAAAACTAATTTTTTTAATGTTTCTTTTTTTATATTTTTTTTTATAAATTAAACAAAACCAAAACAAAAATCAAATATCATTTAGCGCCTGCTGCATATGACGAACAGGCCCTAGCAACTGCGCGTAGGGCCTCTGCAAGTTCGTCAAACACCGGCTGCAGAAATGGTCCCGTTTGTGTCCCCTGATCTCGATCTAGAAAAATTACCAAATAATGTATGTTAGAGAAATATTTGATCATTATCGAATTTTGAAAACATTATATTATTTCACTTACATTCCACTATAGGCACCTCCTCTTCTTCCTCCCTTGGCAATGCTTCGTCAACAAATAACTCCCCCTCCTCTTCCTCAAAAGGCGGCAGCTCCTCCTCCTCCTCCTCCTCCTCCCCCCCCCTAGCCACCTCCACTGCTGGTGGAATTATCCCCAGTACTTTGGTCGTACTGTAAGAGATGAAACATGTAATGAATAAGTATTATTCAGATCACTGTCCAATACCAAATTGGTACGATTCTTTCATTAACAAAAATGTTCAAAGTCTCCAAAATATTATTTTTTTTTAATAATTTTATAAATAAATAAACTAATTAAAAAATCTAAATTTTCCCTTTCATCTTTTAATAAAGAGATTATAAATGTTTTCAATCATGATAGTTTAATTCATTCTCTATTTCTAAGAAAAGCATATCTAGATATTCTCCGTAGTTGAAGATATGTTAATGATCAGAGATGTCTTGATTAAATGCAAATCCATATGCAAATGTGATAACTTCCTCAAATGATAGATATAGAATTAAGTAAATGGATTTCAACTATATCGTCAATTCTTTAAAATTATTCAAATCTTTTTTGTAAAATTGCAAAGAAAATTTTTGTTTTTTATTGTCCTTTCAACATGCTGACTTTAATAACATTTAAAATATTACAAATTGTAAAGTTAGATTTTCAAACATAGTATGATAATTTAAAGTTTACCTTGGATATCAGGGACTTCAGCTCTCCCTGAATCCACATGAGGTGCTGTTATATACCTCATCGCAACGGTGGTGAGGAGTGGTTGGCTCTCTGGGCGTTGCTATAGATACTGGCCGCATGTATCGTGGCACTAGATCACGCCTGCGATCTGTGAAAATATAAATGTTTATGTACACATTAGATACAGGGTTATATATTATTGTTATGTATCTCAGCATCCATGTATGTAAATTGTCCCCCCCAAAAAAAATAATTGAGAGATAACGAGCAATATCTTGCTCATCTCTTGTCTCTCCCTGTCTCTCTTGTCTTCCAATCTCTCGTCTTTATCTCTCTCATCTGTCTCTCTTTCTCTCTCTCGTCTTATCTCTCTCTTCTCTCTATCTCTCTCTCTCTCTCTCTCTGTCTCTTTCTGTCTCTCTCTCTGTCTCTCTAGATATCGATATATAGATATATAGGTTCTATATACATATCAATATCTAAATATATAATATATAGATATATAGATATATATATATAATATATATATATAAGATATATAGATATATAGACAAATAAAAAATGATATTCTATATATGTTTAAACTTGAATGTATATGATGAGCATGAACATTTTTTTTACATTCCTATATTATATATATGGATAATATAGGGTAAGGGTTGAACAAAAAAATAGTATTGCATTGACTCTCAACACAATTTTTTTTTTTGCCTATGAATTTTTGAATTAGAGTAAATTAAATACATAGAAAGAAAAAAATGTCCGGATAAAAATTAAATTACATTCTTCAAAAAATGTAATGTAATTCCTGTAACACAGTAAAAATAAAAAAAAAATAAAAAATTAATCATGAAGAATCAATATAATTGATGATTGCTTGCGTCATTTAAGTATCCCTCATATAAACTTCTGATATAACGTACATATACGGACCAGTGCTCTTAACCGCTTCATAGCGTTCAGCGCTCCCGGTCGCCGAAGGTCAGAAAACCTTCGCAGGCAGCTGCGACGTGTCCTGGTGATACCGGACACCCTCCTCATCCTCCGCATCATCTCATGATGATGCGGTTCTCTGTCCTCGTGTATCACCCCCGTACACCGCCTATGCGACGGGGGAAAGTACCTATTCATCCCGTAAACCAATATCAATAATTCACCCTGGGTGAACGGTACAGACATTGCAATATCAATCCAAAAAAATTTATGATTTTTTTTTCAAAGTGCGACATACATATATCAATAATAGAGAAATATCATTGGTTGTTGTAAGTGTACATAAAAATATCAATATTTGGTTGGCGGATTAAATGTAGCACACGTGTTTCCTGACTAATAAACATGCAATTGACCTTTCAATGATATCATACATGCGCCACTATTACTCTCATGACAATCACAAACTATAAATGTCAAATACGAGATTTACATAGGATTGTCTTGAATCATAATATTCCTGTTTACTGTCAATTTTTTATCAAAACTAATTGTGGTATATTGCTGTCAGCCTTAAAAAATTAAAATATGTGTATTTAAAAATGTCAAGATTCACTAAGGCCTAAAGGTTATTTGTTTACAATGAATATCTTTCTCATAAACATCCAAAAAATACAACGATGGCGTAATATAAATAAGTGCAAATTGTAATCCGTCATGATAGTCTGTAGGATGTCATACTTGTCTACTAGTATAAATATTTTGAGGTATAGAGGATGAACATTCATTCCAAACACAAACGTTAACAATTCGGCCTGAGTGAATAGTGACAATATCAACTACAAAAATATCTCATATATTAGTGCTACGGCGATATACAAAATAAAGACTAATTTGATTGGTTCTTGCTGTAAATACCATGATATTCGTTGGCTGATTGCATGTCCTCACGTGTTCAACATTACCTACCGGTTCTAAAAATATAACAAATATTCGGTACGCTATTTAAATGTCTCACGGGTTCATAACATTACTTAACATAAAAAAAACATGCGACAGTATTAAAGCTTAACATATAAAAAATCATGAGTATTAAAGCAAGGCATATAAAATTATTTTACTTACGTTTATTTCAAATATCGAATTGTGAGATTGCCTGTATTCAGGCGGGTACAAAGTATAAGCAAATATTTAAAGAGATCCCTCTCCTGTCGGACAATAGACAAAAAAGTAAAATAAGCTGTCCACTTTTATAGACAAGTATGACACACTGTAGACAAGTATGATGGATTCATTGTCATCAAATAATTTATACTGCGACATCAATATAATTTAAACTTTATCTACGATAGCTTGCAGAGACATCAAAAGATCCTTATTATTCGATCATTAAAGTAAACGGGGGCTCATAAATGACGAAATTATATTATATTATTTAATTTGTTATATTTACAATAAGAAATGTCAATTGTTAACTGCTAATTGAAATTTTTTATTCTAAGTCTATAAAAGGAAATCTAAAATGGAGTCAAATCACCTATGCTTTACAAGAGCTGTAGGTGCAAGAGTTACTATTTATTGAGAGAGATTATTTATTTATTCATTTATTCTCTTGCTGCTATTTTATCTTGTGATGTCTGCGCCTGGTAAAACAAAGTCAGTGGCGCAGCGTGCAATTTAATTTTGAGCAGAAACCGGATTTTAGTGACCCTTGTTTTAGAACATTATGATTTTATTATTGGTTCTAAAGCCCATAAGACCTCGCTCTCCAGAAAATCTGCAATTTGAGAGCAATCCGCCGACAGTGTGTCCCGCCGAAGGGAATCATCCCAAAACGGTGGACAACTGTAAGAAGCGATTTTTTGGACATCAAAAGACGATTAAAGGCCAAGCTGGCCAGGGAGTTACAGTCTGCACGTCAGACCGGTGGTGGCGAGCCATATGTGGCTGAACTTAGAGACTATGAAGTTCAGCTGCGGGAGAAGCTGGAGCAAACATGACGCTCGGTCTGGATTTAGTGGGCATGATACTGACGAGTTGGCAGGTAAGATGATATTTATAGAAATATTCCTGTGCACATTTTTTTAATGTTCCATCAAAGGTTTTTTTAGAGGGACATAACACCAACATTTTTTATTATATGAATTTGAAAGAGAATATAATGTAAAACATCATTTTAAAGTTACTTATATTATCTATTATTTTGAATATTTGTTAAAATTATTTGATGAAAAGCATATCTATATATGCTCAATAGCTGCTGATGGATGCTGCACATAGAAGCAATCATGTGATTGAACACCATTGTGCATTGGCTTTTACTTCAAATAAGGAAATTTTAGAAATTGAGAAAAAGAAAATATTAAAGTCAATAGGAATGTGTTTCACATTTATATTATCAATATGAATCATGAAATAAAGAATTTCAGTTTAATGCCCCTTTTAAGATCAATATGTGCAATATTAGTCATAATTTATTATTTTTTGTTGTTGTTGAAAGCATCTACCAGTGCAGCAGCTGCTGTCGCTGCTGCTGCCACAGATAGTGAAGATGCTGCTGATGGTGATGAAACACTACCATTGCCCGTCAGTATCCACACTGAATCCAGCCACAGCGTCTCCTCGCCGCCACGCACCTGGACATTATTTGCAGCACTCCCCTGGATGTAGCAAGCATTGGCCGATCTACAGGTATGTTTACTATCATTAGCTTGATATCATTTTTTTTTTTTTAAGTGGTATGATTGTTCAATTTTCTAAATATGTATATTCATTTTTATTTATCTAGTTGATGTCCGAAGGGCTTTAGGACCACCTCCAAGATCTACGATCGCCTCCTCAGGTAAAAATATAAAATTAAAAAATAAAAATATTTAAAAATATTAATCTTTCTTTGGCAAATCCTGAATGTAAGCTTAAAAGACAGGCCATTGGGGATTTAAGAACCTGGTAACGCTTATTGATTGTTGTCTATATGTAAACATCCAATCAAAAAATGGTCTACCTTTTATTGAAATTTTATGTGCCTGCTTGTAATATTCTTTTTAAAGAATTTTCAGGAAAGACATAAAAGAAAAATAATCATTATAAATAATAGGATTAAATAATAATCTTGCTTAATATGTCATGATCTATCTGAATCATGTAAGTTTAGTTCATACTAGACTATCACTGTAATGATATTTACATATATTTTAATTTACAATTCTATGCAAATTAAAATGAAATGTAAGGTTTGGATAATCACCTGTGTATGGCATGACCATTCTTTGAGGCCTATTTAACAAATGTCTGTCGGACATGATCCAAACTGTGCCGATCAGGTCTGACAGACATAGCCGAATGTGAAGAGCAATACATTCTCAGAACTCAGAGCAGTGGACAGGGGTTATGGAGCTGTGGTCTTTAGACTGTTGCTTCATAAGTGTTGTTTGCCAAGAGTCTGAATACTCCCAATAAAAATGGCCCTTAAAGCTACTTACAGAGCTTGATAAATGGACCTCTATATCTCTCTCTCTCTATGTATTAAACGACAAATGGAGTTGTAGGTACAAAGTTTATTGCGAGCATGCAGGATTTAAAGAAAATGCAGTTATAAACAAACGTATAAAGAATGCTGCTCCATACCCTTGACGCTATCACCACAATTGAGTCTGATCTTGTTTATTGAACAACACATGCTGACGGCCCATTGTCCGTTACTCTGAAGGGGCCATTCTCTACATTCAGTGAGTTATTGTGGACATGATCTGCACTGTTGGATCATTCCAACAGAACAAAGAAAAAGACTCCTAGAATAAATTCTCTGTGCATCATCATTGTCAATACGCAAACTTATCACACCATTAGTGGTGCTTGTAATCATGTCATTGATTAATCAACAATCTAATCAGATTTTGATATTGTTGAATTTTCTAAAATTGATGTGTTTAACAATGATGTTGTACGGTGAATAATTATTATAAATTTGAATATGAAATATTTTTGATAAAAGCCCCTTTACAAGTAGAAATGAATATACACATTCTATTTTATTTTCTACATTTAAGATAACATACAATATACAAATCAGTAATGTTCAAATACTGTGTCTTACAAATTTGATTGTGTTATGATTTATTTAAGATATATGTTTAATATCTATAGCATTTAATACTTCCAAATACATTAGTTTAACTAACAATATATTTTACTTTTTAATTTTTTTAGATGCCGAGCGTGCATTACTGACTTCGGAGGAGATCGACTGTTTGTCTTCGTGGAGCTGAGAGATTTCACAGAGGAGTCGTCCCTGGGAGAGACCCTATTTCCAGAATCACAGGATCAGGGAATTTCCCAGGGAACATCAGAAATAGATTCTCTCAGCCGTTCTGCCCCTCCTGACACCCAAACAACCCAGCTGCTTTGGACCTGGTGACCCTCATAGCCCCTGTTGGTCATAGCCCCATCAGCTCATGGGCCGTGCTGATCCTGGCCACCGACTGCCTCGCATCTCTGATGAGGAGGCAGTCGGGGAAATGTTAGATCTGGCCAGCAGTACAGGGCAGAACACCGTGAGTTGCGTGGGGCATTAAGCTTATCTATTGAGCAACAGGGGCAGGTATTAAATCGGGTCATTCAAGTAGATAGGGAAAGATTAGATATAGAAAGGGAAAGGTGTAGAATAGATACAGCAAGATTAGATCTTGAAAGAGAAAGGTGTAGAGTAGATACAGCTAGATTAGATTTAGAGAGGGAAAGATTTGAATACAAGCGACGTAGGGACAGTTGTAGAATAGAGTTAGAGAGGGGATAGATTAAATTATGAAATGCAGAGGGATAAGCGATAGATTACATTTTATAGGGAAAGATTAGCTTTTGATAGGGCCAGAGCAGCTGAAGAACAGCTAGAACGGCAGCGTCTGGGAAGGGTGGACGAAGACAACAGGGTTTTAAATCGTCAGCTGATTTTAAACTTTGGGAGAAGGGGAACAAGGGAGAGATCACCCCCCCCTCTCTCCCTCACCCAAAAGAAAAAAAGATTAGGGTGTTTTAATGTGCTCATTTTATTAGGGTCTTTTATATAATTTTTATTAGGTATGTGTTTATTTTTAATTTTTTACATTTTAAAAATATGAATAAAATATTTTTAAAAATGTATTGATGTTTTTTTAAACATTTAAAAATATGAATTAAATATTTTAATGTTTTAAATAAATGTCTTGATGTTTTTATTATTTTTAATTTAAAAATATGTCTTGAATATTTTTAAAATATTTTAAAATGTCGATGTTTTTACTATTTTTAATTTTAAATATGTAATGAATATTTTTAAATTAAATAAATGTCGATGTTTTTATGATTTTTATTTTAAAAATATGATTAAAATATTTTTAAATAATTTTTTTTGTTTTAAATTTAAAAATATGATTCCAATATTTTTAAAAAAAAATTTTTTTGTTTTTAATTTAAAATATGATTCCAATATTTCTTTAAAAAATATTTTTTTAATAAAAATATATATCAACATTATTAATAAATGTGTTTGTTATTACTTGATTCACACATTACAAATGACTGATGTTCTAATCGAATGCAGAAGTAAAATATTAACTACTCTTATTATTAAATGTTAAATGTAATAATCATATTATTTTCTTTTTTTTTATAAGATTTGGAATATTGAGCTTTTGGATAAAAAACTCAATTATAATAAATTGTACTTGAATCAATATTTCTAGTATAAATATTCATTGTATAAATGTGATATTCACATTTGTTCAAACTTTTTATAATTGTCTTAATATCATTTATTTTACAATTAAAGTCCCTACCCCTTCGACCAGAACTTTTTTATTGTTTGATGAATGTATACACTAATCAAGAGAAACAACCAAGGTAGTCTCACAAAATGGTTTTGCATCGAAAGTTACACAAATTATATTTATTTTAAAATATATTAATATTGTTTTAAATTTAAAATATTAATAATTACTATTTAGAATACAATTGTATGCTCTATATGAATAACACATAAAAAAATTTGTTCAGTGTCTCTTTATTAGTTATAACATTATAATAAATATATTTAGATATAGAAAAATCTTGATAAAGAGAGATATTGAAAGAGAGAGTGTTTGTGTGAGAGAAAGAGGGAGGGATTGAGAGAGAGATAGAGATAGATGGATTGTGAGAGAGTGAGGGATTGTGTGAGAGAGAGAGAGAAAGAGGGGGGGATTGTGTGTGAGAGAGAGAGAGAGAGGGGGGGGGGGGATTGTATCAGAGAAAGAGTGATTGTGTGAGAGAGCGAGAGAAAAGGGGGGGATTGAGTGAGAAAGAGGGGGGATTGTAAGAGAGAAGGGGATTGTGAGAGAGAGAGAGAGAGAGAGAGAGAGAGAGAGAGAGAGAGAGAGAGAGAGAGAGGGGGGATTGTGTGAGAGAGAGAGAGGCGGGGGATGGTGTGTGAGAGAGAGAGAGGCGGGGGATGTGTGTGAGAGAGAGAGAGGGATTGTGAGGGGGTTTGTGTGAGAGAGAGAGAGAGAGAGAGGGAGGGAGAGAGAGATAGAGGGGGGAGAGAGAGAGAGGGAGAGATTGATATTGAGAGTGAGAGAAAGAGAGAGAGAGAGATAGAGAAAAAATGTGATATAGATGAAGACAGACAGTACGAAAAACAACTATATACATTTATAAAAACTGTAAGTGCACTGCTGCTAGGCTCCATTAATGTAATAAAAAATTGATTGGCTATTTTATATTATTATAATGTGACCGTTAAAATTAATGTACATAACATTGAGCTCATGACCAATAAAGGGATAATTAACCAATTTGTTGGATTTTTTATGCAGATAGAGCATGACATTTTAATCAAGGCTTTTAATTTTCTCCTAATCAACGATGTTCTTCATTATCTTGTTCGATTAATTGTAAATGCAACAATGTAATTATTGATTCCTGTGACATTTATGGTGATAAACCGGTTTATTCTAAAATACAAGTATGCCTAAAGAAATGAAATAAAACGGTCATTTTTATAAAAGGAAATGCAGAATATTAACACATAATAATAAATATTTATTGTTATAGGCTTACAAATAACAAAAGAGTCAAGTGTAGATCTTCAAAAAATGTGTTTAATAAGATTTTATTAAACATGTGTCTCATCAACTTTACATTAAACAATAGCAACATTTGCCCAAATAAACCATTTACAATCAATGGCTTTACAATGATATACAATTTAATTCATAGAAACGACAATATTTGCTCAAAGGTAATCAAAATATAGCAGCTTTTGGATTACAAATAATAATGTAAAGAAAAACACAAATAAAAACTGTATGTTGCACAATCAACCTTCTTGCCCAAAAACCCCCTGGATATAGACTGATCGAGCTTGGACACCCAGAGAATTGTGCTCCAGGTCTGGGTCGATGAATTCACCATATTCATTGTCCAAGCTCTCCATATCTATATCCGGGATTTTTAGGGCAATATTGTGCAACATACAGCAAACCATAAAAATTAAGGAGACTTTGGAGGGGGCGTACTGAAGGACACCACCAGAGATGTCCAAGCAGCGGAAACAGCTCTTCAGCGCGCCAAAGGGTGCGCTCAATCACAGATCTTGTTGCCTTGTGTGCACGGTTGTAGCGCACCTCTTCCACTCCGTTGGGGTTTTGGACGGGTGGGAACAGCCACGGAAGACACGGATACCCAGAATCACCTTGAAAAAAAAATAGAGAATTGACATTAGCAATAGGAATGATTAAAATATTTCATATACATATGGTTAAAGCATTGTTTTTAAACCAATGGGCCGTGGCACACTAGTGTGCCATGTCAGAGATCCTCAGGTGTGCCGTGGCTGACAACAGTGCGGTTGTGTACCTCTTTCAAAACTCTAAATATTGGGAGGTATTTGAGGGGATCATCAGGCATCATTTACAACCATGACATTAACATTCATTCACAGACAATCACTATGATTGCTTGTGAATGAGTGTCAATATGTCATGTATATTTTGTAGGAGGCATGGCATGACAGCACAGTACAGTGTGTGTGTGTGTGTGTGTGAATATATATATATATATATATATATATAAACATATATATATATATATATATATATATATATATATAAACACATATATATATATATAAATATAAAAAAATATATATATATTTATATATATATATATAAACACACACATATATATATATCCTGTATATGGCTACAATGTATGATTTTGTAACATTTTTCAATGTAATAAAGTGTGCCATGGACAATAAAAGGTTTCAAATCACTGGGTTAGAGTATGTAATAGATATTTACCTATCAAGATTCCCTCTGGCATTTGGCCCTCCTGGAACCGATGGTAGATGGCAGAATTCCGGAGGACGAAGGAATCGTGATTGCAGCCAGGGAGTCCAGATCGAACACTCATCACCCTCAACCTGGCGTCACAGATGACCTGGATATTCAGCGAGTGATTGGATTTCCTATCCCGGTAGGGCTCTTCTTCATCCCTGGTAGGCTGCACTAGGATGTGAGTGCAGTCAATGGCCCCCAATACCCTTGGCAATCCAGCTCGATGGTAGAACTGGAGCTTGACAGCATGCCACTCCTCCGGTGTGTTTGGGAAGTGGACATGATGGACTAGGCGTCGGTGCAAAGCATCCAGGACAACCTTCAGATGACGTGAGAAGGTTGTCTGGCTCATACCAACGCCTAGACCTGTCACAGCCTGGAATGACCCAGTTGCCAAGAAATAGAGGACCGCAAGAAGCTTTACCATCCCAGGGATTGCCCTCGTTCTTCTAGTGAGTGGCTCGAGAGAGTCCGCGATCTCGACATAGAGCCTCTCAATAGAGGCCCTATCCAGTCGAAATCGACGGATCACCTCTCGGTCACTGAGGGCATGGAGCCCAATCCTTGGGTAGAAAACCCTTGGCACTCGCCAGCGTCTTCCATGTTGTATTGCAGCCATCAACACCCGTCTTGCCCTGCGTCTCCTTAATAAAGCACAAAATTGACAACATTGAGGATGTCCATCCTCAAACCAAGAACCAAACAATAATAATGAAAAGCAGTGATTGAACAGCCCCTTTTATAATGCCTAGTTTCACAGATGTGAACGTTTTCAGTAATTAACTACATTGGTGCAGCAATCATTACCTAAGACATGACTTGCACATTTTGTTAAGTATCGCGTCATATAACGCTCAATTAAAGTGACTAATTGATCAACTACTAAATACTAGTGGACGTATATGTCTTTTTTTAACACGTCATTTGACGAGCACAATACGATGTTCATAAACGTATCTTATTGAGCCATTCAGGTGTGTATCACCTGTAAGAAATGCAGGTGTCTGTTTAATTATGAAAATTATTTATTCAAAACACATGAGTATGTTGCTCTAGTTTCAATGTTATTTCATATTTTTCTGTTTGGATGGCAGCATTATGAAGGTGAAAAAGGTCAGTGATTACTGTGTTTTACTATTAAATATTAGAGAATTAAGAATTTTCAATCCTAAGTAACAAAAAGAATGCTGTGTTGAACATTATGTGAAATATTGGGTTATTCTGGATGTGATTCCTAATAACATTTACAAATCAAATGTATTTTGAAAGTGCAGTTAAACATTGACATGAAGCTGACATTTATAATTGCATTGTAGCTACAAAAAGGGATCCTAGCAAATGACTGAACTCATTTCAATGTATTTTTAAAGTACAAAGTTACACAGTGACATAAATCCATGAAATTTATAAAGGCATTTTATCTCCAAAAAGGGATACTAGCAACTGACTTAAAAACATTATCAAACATTATCCTAGTGATTTACCTTAGCCTCAACGATGCTGCCATCCAAACCAAATCAGAATTCATATAATGCCGATGTAAATCTG